>NC_061508.1:243802155-243891483 GCF_022539505.1 Lolium rigidum | reverse complement strand
AGTTTGTACGGGATCGAAGGCCTCCCTAATGTCTTCACATAGTGGAAATGGCTCCTACTTCGTGGAGTTCGGTGCCCTTCGTTGTAACCGCACCTCTCCAACGGTGACTAGCTTCCCCTCAAGGAAGTGAACATCGAGATACATCGTCATCTCCGCATGCTTCGGTTATTTTTTCCACTTATTTAATTTGTGATAGCCATCAAGTTTGAAGTTCTTGATATATGTATTTTATCATATAAGGTCCTTCACTTACTTTGCATCAGTCCACATTATTTATCCGCAAAGCCTAAAATTGCAAACAAGTCAAGGAATTTTTTTGTAGAACCTATTCACCCCCTGTAGGTTACCGACATTGAACTTCCAATTGCATGCTCCGTGGTCTTCCATGATCATCTCCAATGTAAGTATTGGGCCCCAAATATGTATTTTACACATGTTTTGTTGCAATGGCCAATGATTACAATATGGAACGATCTAAAGCAAGGGGATCACTTTGTGCACTAGTCCGTGGAGAGTCCATTTGCATTGTGGGTACTACTTGCATATGAGGCACCGACTTCGTAATGTCCATTGCTTAGCTATTGTCCCTTTACTTTTGAGTCCCTTTTCCTTTTGGTTCCCTCTCATTTGCTCTTTCCTAAGCCAATTATTAGCCTATGGCGATTGAGAATCATAGATCTACTGTGATTGGACCAGAAACTTTGTACATGCACATTGTTTATGTTGGAAATATGCCTAAGATAAAATAATAATATTTTTATTATCATATTTCATTGTTCACGATAAGTGTTTATTATCCATTCTATAATTATACTAAGCGTAAACTTTAATACATGTGTGGTTTATAAACAACACCATGTCCCTAGTAAGCCTCTTCTAGACCAGCCTATTGCTTAAGGATGGTTAAGGTTTCCTAACCATAGACATGTGTTGTGAATTAATAATGCAGTCATGTCATTATAAGACTGTCATGATGGACAATATCTAACTAAGAGAAGCAATTAGATCGAATCAATATTTAAATTTCTATAGGTTTTAAATATCAAATGTTTCAATCCTTAGACCATGAGATTATGCTACTCCCTTGTACTGGAAGAATACTTTGAGGGCATCAATCTTCACTTCATAATTGGGTGATCATAAAGGTGTCCTTGTGTATCTCAGAAAGTAATTGTTGGGTAGTATGTATCAAGAGTGGATATCTCCATCCGCATTACAAAGAGATATTCAGGGCCCGCTCAGGTAATACACATTTAATACCGCTTGCAATCACGTGTCTAATGAGTTAGTCACAATAGAAGGATGTATTATGGTATGCGTAAATAGTACTTGCTATGAAAAAGATTAAACTAGGTATGGTGATACCAACGACTGAATCTCAGGCAAGTAAAATATCGCGAGACAATGTGAATGGAATATGAGATTGTTTAAATCCTTGACATTGTGGTTCAACCGATAAAGATCTTCGCGGAATGTGTGGGAACTTATCATGGAAATCCAGGTCATGTTGTTGATTATTTCTCGGAGAAACAATCTCGATCATGTCCACATATTCCCGAATCCGTAGGGTCACACACTTAACGATCAACATCGCTAGGGTAGACATGATATATTTTTTATGGTGAGCCTGAGGATTGTTCGGAGTCTCAGATTGGATCCAAGACATCACGATGATCTTCGGAATGGTCCGGAGATTAAGAATAATATATGGGAAAGTCATTTTAGGGTTTCATAAAAGTTTGGGATTGTAATGGCCCAGAAAAATACCCCTATTAGAATTGTTTTTATTTTTATTTTTGTGCATCATCAGGCATATGCATCATATCAACCATGTTTTATTTAACAAAATAAAACTATTTTACAAAACCTAGATGTTTTCTTTTCCATCTCTTGGTTTTTATGTTAAACCCTCCCTTTATCTTTTTTTTCACAAAACCCTAAACAAGCAAAACTATATAATAAATAAAACTATTTTCAAAAGTTCTCAAATATCAAAATAAAGTTGAACTTATTCTGATTTGATTTCAAATGTTTTCAAACCAAAGATTTTTTAGAAGGGAAAATAAAATAAAAGGTTTTGAAACCCTATCCCCCTACCCGTGCCTCTCTCTCCTCCCTTCCTCTCTTCCGCAGCCCACCTCTCCTCCTTCTTAGTGGCCCATCTTTTTCTTTTCCGGAGTAAACCAACAGCAGCCCGAGCCAGCGGTCCAGCTCACCACCACGGCCCGTACCTCTTCGCCCCCTCATTTTTTCCCTCTGTCCTCGTCTCGCAGCAGACAGCAACAGCAGCAAGCGAGCAGCGTGATGCCGTGGTCCTCACCACCGCACCAACCCTCCCACCTCATCCTCCCCTCTTTATCCCTATCTTGGAAACCCTAGCGCTCTTCCCCCTCTTCTCTTCCTCCCTCACGCGCCGCCGCCCTCTCCTTTTCCTCTTAATGTGAGCAACAGAAAGCACCACCGCACTTCCTCGCCATGGCGCCACCACAGCAGGCTGTCCCTCGCCACGCTGAGAGCACCACGAGAACCGCTGCGTCGCCCTCTTATTCATGGTGTCCCGAATCGAGCCGAAGTCCTTCGCAATCGTCTCCATGGTTGTCGTCCCATTCTCCGGCCTGGCGCATCTCGCTGACGATGGCGTCGCCGATGCGTGTAGTTGACACGTCCGTTGGGAACCCCAAGAGGAAGCTGTGATGCGCACAGCAGCAAGTTTCCCTCAGTAAGAAACCAAGGTTTATCGAACCAGTAGGAGTCAAGAAGCACGTTGAAGGTTGATGGTGGCGGAGTGTAGTGCGGCGCAACACCAGGGATTCCGGCGCCAACGTGGAACTCCGCACAACACAATCACAGAACTTTGCCCCAACGTAACAGTTGAGGTTGTCAATCTCACCGGCTTGCCGTAAACAAATGATTAAACGTATTGTGTGGAAGATGATGATTGTTTGCGAAGAACAAGAAAAGAACAATTGCATGAGATTGTATTTCAGATGTAAAGAATAGGACCGGGGTCCACAGCTTCACTAGTGGTGTCTCTCCCATAAGATAGCAGATGTTGGGTGAAAAAATTACAGCTTGGGCAATTGACAAATAAAGAAGGCATAACAATGCACATACATGTATCATGATGAGTACTATGAGATTTAATCGCAGCATTACGACAAAGTACACAGACCGCTATCCAAAGATGCATCTATGCCTAAAAGTCCACCTTCGGTTATCATCCGAACCCCTTCCAAGTATTAAGTTGTAAACAACAGACAATTGCATTAAGTATGGTGCGTAATGTAATCAACACAAATATCCTTAGACAAAGCATCGATGTTTTATCCCTAGTGGCAACAAGACATCCACAACCTTAGAACTTTCCGTCACTATCCCGCATTTAATGGAGGCATGAACCCACTATCGAGCATAAATACTCCCTCTTGGAGTCACAAGTATCAACTTGGCCAGAGGCTCTACTAGCAACGGAGAGCATGCAAGAACATAAATAACATATATGATAGATTGATAATCAACTTGACATAGTATTCAATATTCATCGGATCCCAACAAACACAACATGAAGGATTACAAATAGATGATCTTGATCATGATAGGAAGCTCACAAGATCTAACATGATAGCACAATGAGGAGAAGACAACCATCTAGCTACTGCTATGGACCCATAGTCCAGGGGTGGACTACTCACACATCGATCCGGAGGCGATCATGGCGATGAAGAGACCTCCGGGAGATGATTCCCCTCTCTGGCAGGGTGCCGGAGGCGATCTCCTGAATCCCCCGAGATGGGATTGGCGGCGGCGGCGTCTCTGGAAGGATTTCCGTATCGTGGCTCTCGGTAGTGGGGGTTTCGCGACGAAGACTTTAAGTAGGCGGAAGGGCAGGTCAAGGGGCGTCACGGGGGCCCCACACAACAGGGCCGCGCGGGCCCTGTGTTGGCCACGCCGCCCTACTGTGGCGGTGCCCCGTGGCCCCACTTCGTGACTCCTTCGGTCTTCTGGAAGCTTCGTGTGAAAATAGGACCCTGGGCGTTGATTTCGTCCAATTCCGAGAATATTTCCTTACTAGGATTTCTGAAACCAAAAACAGCAGAAACAACAACTGGCTCTTCGGCATCTCGTCAATAGGTTAGTGCCGGAAAATGCATAATAATGACATATAATGTGTATAAAACATGTGAGTATCATCATAAAAGTAGCATGGAACATAAGAAATTATAGATACGTTTAAGACGTATCAAGCATCCCCAAGCTTAGTTCCTACTCGCCCTCGAGTAGGTAAACGATAACAAGGATAATTTCTGAAGTGACATGCTATCATAATCTTGATCATACTATTGTAAAGCATATGAGATGAATGCAGCGATTCGAAGCAATGATGAAGAAAATGAGTAAACAAATGAATCATATAGAAAAGACTTTTCATGAATAATACTTTCAAGACAAGCATCAATAAGACTTGCATAAGAGTTACTCATAAAGCAATAAATTCAAAGTAAAGGCATTGAAGTAACACAAAGGAAGATTAAGTTTCAGCGGTTGCTTTCAACTTCAACATATTTATCTCATGGATAATTTTCAACACAAAGCAATATAACAAGTGCAATATGTAAACATGTAAGAATCAATGCACATAGTTCACACAAGTGTTTGCTTCTAAGATAGAAAGAAGTCGGTAAACTGACTCAACAATAAAGTAGAAGAAAGGCCCTTCGCAGAGGGAAGCATTGATTACTATATTTGTGCTAGAGCTTTTCATTTTGAAAACAAGAAACAATTTTGTCAACGGTAGTAATAAAGCATATGAGTTATGTATAAGATATCTTATAAGTTGCAAGCCTCATGCATAGTATACTAATAGTGCTCACACCTTGTCCTAATTAGCTTGGATTAACACTGATTATCATTGCATAGCATATGTTTCAACCAAGTGTCACAAAGGGGTACCTCTATGCCGCCTATACAAAGGTCTAAGGAGAAAGCTCGCATTGGATTTCTCACTTTTGATTATTCTCAACTTAGACATCCATACCGGGACAACATAGACAACAGATAATGGACTCCTCTTTAATGCATAAGCATTCAACAACAGTTAATATTCTCATAAGAGATTGAGGATTAGTTGTCCACACTGAAACTTCCACCATGAATCATGACTTTAGTTAGCGGCCCAATGTTCTTCTCTAACAGTATGCATACTCAAACCATTTGATCGTGAGAACCGCCCTTACTTCAGACAAGACGAACATGCATAGAAACTCACATGATATTCAACAAAAGTAAAAGAGTTGATGGCGTTCCCAGAAACATGGTTACCGCTCAACAAGCAACTTATTAAGAAATAAGACACGTAAGTACATATTCTTCACCACAATAGTTTTTAAGCTATTTGTCCCATGAGCTATATATTGTAAAGACAAAGAATAGAAATTTTAAAGATAGCACTCAAGTAATTTACTTTGGAATGGCGGAGAAATACCATGTAGTAGGTAGGTATGGTGGACACAAATGGCATAGTAATTGGCTCAAGGATTTGGATGCATGAGAAGAATTCCTCTCAATACAAGGCTAGGCTAGCAAGGTTGTTTGAAGCAAACTCAAGTATAAAAGGTGCAGCAAAGCTCACATATGAACATATTGTAACTATTATAAGACTTTACATTGTCTCCTTGTTGTTCAAACACCTCAACCAGAAAATATCTAGACTCTAGAGATCAATCATGCAAACCAAATTTTAACAAGCTCTATGTAGTTATTCATTAATGGGTACAAGGTACATGATGCAAGAGCTTAAACAAGATCTATATGAGCACAACAATTTCCAAGTATCAAATTATTCAAGACATTATACCATTTACCACATGCGGCATTTTCCGTTTCCAACCATATAACAATGAATGAAGTAGTTCAACTTTCGCAATGAACATTAAAGATAAAGCTAAGAACATATGTGTTCATACGAAACAGCGGAGCGTGTCTCTCTCCCAAACAAAGAATGCTAGGATCCGATTTTATTCAAACAAAAACAAACAAACGCTCCAAGTAAAGCACATAAGATGTGACGGAATAAAAATATAGTTTCACTAAAGGAACCTGATAAGTTGTCGATGAAGAAGGGATACCTTGGGCATCCCCAAGCTTAGACGCTTGAGTCTTCTTAAAATATGCAGGGATGAACCACGAGGGCATCCCCAAGCTTTGACTTTTCACTCTTCTTGATCATATTGTATCATCATCCTCTCTTGACCCTTGAAAACTTCCGCCACACCAAACTTAAAACAAACACATTAGAGGGTCAGTGCATAATTCATATATTCAGAGGTGGCATAATCATTCTTAACACTTCTGGACATTGCACAAAGCTACTGAAAGTTAATGGAACAAAGAAATCCATCAAACATAGCAAAACAGGCAATGCGAAATAAAAGGCAGAATCTGTCAAACAGTAACGGCTCAGTAAAGACGAATTTTAAATAGGCACCAGAATTGCTCAGATGAAAATGCCCAAATTTAATGAAAGTTGCGTACATATCCGAGGATCACGCACGTAAATCGGCAGATTTTTTTAAATTTTCTACGAGACTACTGCTCAAATTCGTGACGAACAAGAAATCTGTTCCTGCGCAAGTAATCCAAATCTAGTATTGGCTTTACTATCAAAGACTTTACTTGGCACAACAATGCAATAAAATAAAGATAAGGAGAGGTTGCTACAGTAGTAACAACTTCCAAGACTCAAATATAAAATAAAGTGCAGAAGTAAAATAATGGGTTGTCTCCCATAAGCGCTTTTCTTTAACGCCTTTTAGCTAGGCGCAGAAAGTGTGAATCAAGTATTATCAAGAGATGAAGCATCAACATGGGTGTTGGGAGTTTTCTCAACTATGCATTTTATCTTATCTATGTGAGTTTCAGAGGCTCCCTTTTCATTATTCTTAGGTTTGCTATCCTCGTCAAACAAATTTTCAGGAACAAGCCAACCATAGTTATTTTCTAGAGCGTCATTCATTTCTAGGAGCTTACAAGGTATTGTTGTCTTAATCTCCCCACCATCATTAATATTATTAGTGTACCTTATTCTATCCATGTCCATCTTTTCAAGGGTACTAGCAAAGTTGGTATAAGAGCCAAGCATCTTATATTTAATAAAAACCTTTCTAGCCTCTCTTGCTACACCACCAAATTCTTTAAGAAGGGTTTCTAAAACAAAATCTTTCTTTTCCCCTTCCTCCATATCACAGAGTGTGAGAAACATGTGTTGGATTATAGGATTGAGATTAAAAAATTTAGTTTCCAACATGTGTACTAAAGAAGCAACAGCACTTTCATAAGTAGGAGCAAGTTCTACCAAGTGTCTATCTTCAAAATCTTCAGCTGTACTAACATGAGTGAAAAAATCTTCTATATTATCTCTTCCAATTATAGACCCTCGTCCTACCGGTATGTCTTTTAGGGTGAACTTAGGAGGAAACATGATGAAATAAACTAAAGGTAAATAAAGTAAATGCAAGTAACTAATTTTTTTGTGTTTTTAATATAGAGAACAAGACAGTAAATAAAGTAAAACTAGCAACTAATTTTTTTGTGTTTTTGATATAATGCAGCAAACAAAGCATAAAATAAAGCAAGACAAAAACAAAGTAAAGAGATTGGAAGTGGAAGACTCCCCTTGCAGCGTGTCTTGATCTCCCCGGCAACGGCGCCAGAAATTTGCTTGATGCGTGTAGTTGACACGTCCGTTGGGAACCCCAAGAGGAAGGTGTGATGCGCACGCAGCAAGTTTCCCTCGATAAGAAACCAAGGTTTATCGAACCGAGTAGGAGTCAAGAAGCATGTTGAAGGTTGATGGTGGCGGAGTGTAGTGCGGCGCAACACCAGGGATTCCGGCGCCAACGTGGAACCTGCACAACACAATCACAGAACTTTGCCCCAACGTAACAGTGAGGTTGTCAATCGCACCGGCTTGCTGTAAACAAAGGATTAAACGTATTGTGTGGAAGATGATGATTGTTTGCGAAGAACGAGTAAAGAACAATTGCAAGTAGATTGTATTTCAGATGTAAAGAATAGGACCGGGGTCCACAGCTCACTAGTGGTGTCTCTCCCATAAGATAGCAGATGTTGGGTGAACAAATTACAGTTGGGCAATTGACAAATAAAGAAGGCATAACAATGCACATACATATATCATGATGAGTACTATGAGATTTAATCAGGGCATTACGACAAAGTACACAGACCGCTATCTAGCATGCATCTATGCCTAAAAAGTCCACCTTCAGTTTATCATCCGAACCCCTTCCAGTATTAAGTTGTAAACAACAGACAATTGCATTAAGCATGGTGCGTAATGTAATCAACACAAATATCCTTAGACAAAGCATCGATGTTTTATCCCTAGTGGCAACAGCATATCCACAACCTTAGAACTTTCTGTCACTCGTCCTGCATTTAATGGAGGCATGAACCCACTATCGAGCATAAATACCCCCTCTTGGAGTCACAAGTATCAACTTGGCCGGAGCCTCTACTAGCAACGGAGAGCATGCAAGAACATAAATAACATATATGATAGATTGATAATCAACTTGACATAGTATTCAATATTCATCGGATCCCAACAAACACAACATGAAGGATTACAAATAGATGATCTTGATCATGATAGGTGATACGTCTCCGACGTATCGATAATTTCTTATGTTCCATGCCACATTATTGATGATATCTACATGTTTTATACACATTATATGTCGTATTTATGCATTTTCGGGCACTAACCTATTAACGAGATGCCGAAGAGCCAGTTGCTGTTTTCTGCTGTTTTTGGTTTCAGAAATCCTACAAAGGAAATATTCTCGGAATTGGCCGAAATCAACGCCCAGGGTCCTATTTTTGCACGAAGCTTCCAGAAGACCGAAGGGGAAAGGAAGTGGGGCCACGAGGCGCCGCCACAACAGGGCGGCGCGTCCCAGGTCTTGGCCGCGCGGCCATGGTGTGTGGGGCCCTCGTGTGGCCCCCCGCGTTGCCATTCCGCCTACTTAAAGTCTTCGTCGCGAAACCCCCAGTACCGAGAGCCACGATACGGAAAACCTTACTGAGACGCCGTCGCCGCCAATCCCATCTCGGGGGATTCTGGAGATCGCCTCCGGCACCCTGCCGGAGAGGGGAATCATCTCCCGGAGGACTCTTCACCGCCATGGTCGCCTCCGGAGTGATGAGTGAGTAGTTCACCCCCTGGACTATGGGTCCATAGCAGTAGCTAGATGGTCGTCTTCTCCTCATGTGCTTCATTGTCGGATCTTGTGAGCTGCCTAACATGATCAAGATCATCTATCCGTAATTCTATATGTTGTGTTTGTCGGGATCCGATGGATAGAGAATACTATGTTATGTTGATTATCAATCTATTACCTATGTGTTGTTTATGATCTTGCATGCTCTCCGTTATTAGTAGAGGCTCTGGCCAAGTTTTTACTCTTAACTCCAAGAGGGAGTATTTATGCTCGATAGTGGGTTCATGCCTCCATTAAATCTGGGACGAAGTGACGGAAAGTTCTAAGGTTGTGGATGTGCTGTTGCCACTAGGGATAAAACATTGATGCTATGTCCGAGGATGTAGTTATTGATTACATTACGCACCATACTTAATGCAATTGTCTGTTGTTTGCAACTTAATACTGGAAGGGGTTCGGATGATAACTTGAAGGTGGACTTTTTAGTGGATAGCGGTCTATGTACTTTGTCGCAATGCCCAATTAAATCTCACAATACTCATTATATCATGTATGTGCATTGTTATGCCCTCTCTATTTGTCAATTGCCCGACTGTAATTTGTTCACCCAACATGCTATTTATCTTATGGGAGAGACACCTCTAGTGAACTGTGGACCCCGGTCCATTCTTTTATATCGAATACAATCTATCGCAATACTTGTTTTACTTGTTTTACGCAAACAATCATCATCCACACTATACATCTAATTCATTGTTACAGCAAGCCGGTGAGATTGACAACCTCACTGTTTCGTTGGGGCAAAGTACTTTGATTGTGTTGTGCAGGTTCCACGTTGGCGCCGGAATCTCTGGTGTTGCGCCGCACTACATCCCGCCACCATCAACCTTCAACGTGCTTCTTGGCTCCTACTGGTTCGATAAACCTTGGTTTCTTACTGAGGGAAAACTTGCTGCTGTACGTATCACACCTTCCTCTTGGGGTTCCCAACGGACGCGTGATGTACGCGTATCAAGCATATTTTCTGGCGCCGTTGCCGGGAAACTGAAGAAAAGTTACACCACGAAGATTTCTAACTCCCACGTCAACTACACGCCAGCATATTTTCTGGCGCCGTTGCCGGGGAGATCAAGACACGCTGCAAGGGGAGTCTCCACAATCCAATCTCTTTACTTTGTTTTTGTCTTGCTTTATTTTATTTACTTTCTTGTTTGCTGCAATATATCAAAACACAAAAAAATTAGTTGCTAGCTTTACTTTATTTACTGTCTTGCACTCTATATCAAAAACACAAAAAAATTAGTCACTTGCATTTGCTTTACTTATTTCAACATGTTTCCTTTTAATTTTTCTGTAAAAGATATATCTGTGGGACAAGGGTCTATAATTGGAAGAGATAATATAGAAGAATTTTTCACCCACGTTAGTATGCATGAAGATCTTAAAGATATACCCCTTGCAAAAGCTGTCCCTACTTATGAAGATGCCTCTGTTTGTTTGGTACGCATGATTGAAGCTAGATTTATTAGTCTCAACCCCATGATACAACACATGTTTCTTACACTTTCTGATATGGAGCGGGGAGAGAAGAGAGATTTTGTTCTAAAAGTCTTAGTGCGAGAATTTGAAGATATAGTTAAAGAAGCTAGAAAAGTTTTTAGTAAGCATGAGAGGCTTGGTACAATCACCGATTTTAAAAGAACACTTGAAAAAATGGATATGGATAGAATAAAGTACACTAATAATGTTAATGATTGTGGGGAGATTAAAGCACCAATACCATGTAAGCTCCTAGCGATGCATGAAGCTCTAGATGATAATTATGCTTGGCTTGTTCCTGAAAATTTGTTTGATGAGAGTAGCAAGCCCAAGACTAATGAAAAGGAAGCCGCTGAAACTTATGTATCCAACATACTATGCATGGTTGAGAAAACTCCCAACACCCAAGGTAATGTCGATGCTTCATCTCTTGATAATACTTGATACACACTTTCTGCGCCTAGCTGAAAGGCGTTAAAGAAAAGTGTGGGAGACAACCCATGTTTTTACTACAGTATTTTTATTTTATATTTGAGTCTTGGAAGTTGTTTACTACTGTAGCAACCTCTCCTTATCTTAGTTTTGTGCATTGTTGTGCCAAGTAAAGTCTTTGATAGTAAGGTTCATACTAGATTTGGATTACTGCGCAGAAATAGATTTCTTTGCTGTCACGAATTTCAACCTGCCTCTCTGTAAGTAGCTCAGAAAAATATGCCAATTTACGTGCGTGATCCTCAGATATGTACGCAACTTTCATTAAATTTGGGCATTTTCATTTGAGCAAGTCTGGTGCCTCAATAAAATCCATCTTTACGGACTGTTCTGTTTTGACAGATTATGCCTTTTATTTCGCATTGCCTCTTTTGCTATGGTGGATGAATTTCTTTGTTCCATTAATGTCCAGTAGCTTTGTGCAATGTCCAGAAGTGTTAAGAATGATTGTGTCACCTCTGAAAATGTGAATTTTTATGCACTAACCCTCTAATGAGTTGTTTCGATTTTGGTGTGCAGGAAGTTTACAAGGATCAAGAGAGGAGGATGATACAATATGATCAAGGAGAGTGAAAGCTCTAAGCTTGGGGATGCCCCGGTGGTTCACCCCTGCATATTTTAAGAAGACTCAAGCGTCTAAGCTTGGGGATGCCCAAGGCATCCCCTTCTTCATCGACAACATTATCAGGTTCCTCCCCTGATACTATATTTTTATTCCATCACATATTATGTGCTTTGCTTGGAGCATCGGTTTGTTTTTGTTTTTGTTTTGTTTGAATAAAATGGATCCTAGCATTCATTGTGTGGGAGAGAGACACGCTCCGCTGTTGCATATGGACAAATATGTCCTTAGGCTTTACTCATAGTATTCATGGCGAAGGTTGAATCTTCTTCGTTAAATTGTTATATGGTTGGAATTGGGAAATGCTACATGTAGTAATTCTAAAATGTCTTGAATAATTTGATACTTGGCAATTGTTGTGCTCATGTTTAAGCTCTTGCATCATATACTTTGCACCTATTAATGAAGAAACACCTAGAGCTTGCTAAATTTGGTTTGCATATTTGGTCTCTCTAAAGTCTAGATAATTTCTAGTATTGAGTTTTGAACAACAAGGAAGACGGTGTAGAGTCTTATAATGTTTACAATATGTCTTTTATGTGAGTTTTGCTGCACCGGTTCATCCTTGTGTTTGTTTCAAATAACCTTGCTAGCCTAAACCTTGTATCGAGAGGGAATACTTCTCATGCATCCAAAATCCTTGAGCCAACCACTATGCCATTTGTGTCCACCATACCTACCTACTACATGGTATTTCTCCACCATTCCAAAGTCAATTGCTTGAGTGCTACCTTTAAAATTTCCATTCTTTACCTTTGCAATATATAGCTCATGGGACAAATAGCTTAAAAACTATTGTGGTATTGAATATGTACTTATGCACTTTATCTCTTATTAAGTTGCTTGTTGTGCGATAACCATGTTCCTGGGGACGCCATCAATTACTCTTTGTTGAATATCATGTGAGTTGCTATGCATGTCCGTCTTGTCTGAAGTAAGGGAGATTTACCACTTTATTGGTTAGAGCATGCATATTGTTAGAGAAGAACATTGGGCCCTAACTAAAGCCATGAACCATGGTGGAAGTTTCAGTTTTGGACATATATCCTCAATCTCTGATACGTCTCCGCCGTATCGATAATTTCTTATGTTCTATGCCATATTATTGATGATACCTACATGTTTTATGCACACTTTATGTCATATTCGTGCATTTTCTGGAACTAACCTATTAACAAGATGCCGAAGTGCCAGTTCCGTTTTCTCGCTGTTTTTGGTTTCAGTAAATCCTAGTAACGAAATATTCTCGGAATTGGACGAAACAAAGACCCAGGGGCCTATTTTTCCACAGAAGACCGAAGAACATACGAAGTGGGGCCACGAGGTGGCGACACCACAAGGCGGCGCGGCCCAGGGGGGGCCCGCGCCGCCCTATGGTGTGGCCCCCTCGTCTGGCCCCCGACTCTGCCCTTCCGCCTACTTAAAGCCTCCATCGCGAAACCCCTGATGCGAAAAACCACGATACGGAAAACCTTACTGAGACGCCGCCGCCGCCGATCCCATCTCGGGGATTCTCGGAGATCTCCTCCGGCACCCCGCCGGAGAGGGGATTCATCTCCCGGAGGACTCTACACCGCCATGGTCGCCTCCGGAGTGATGAGTGAGTAGTTCACCCCCGGACTATGGGTCCATAGCAGTAGCTAGATGGTTGTCTTCTCCTCATTGTGCTTCATTGTTGGATCTTGTGAGCTGCCTAACATGATCAAGATCATCTATCCGTAATACTCTATGTTGTGTTTGTCGGGATCCGATGGATAGAGAATACCATGTCATGTTAATTATCAAGTTATTACATATGTGTTGTTTATGATCTTGCATGCTCTCCGTTATTAGTAGAGGCTCTGGCCAAGTTTTTACTTTTAACTCCAAGAGGGAGTACTTATGCTCGATAGTGGGTTCATGCCCGCATTGACACCGGGACAAGTGACGTAAAGTTCTAAGGTTGTGTTGTGCTGTTGCCACTAGGGATAAAACATTGGCGCTATGTCCGAGGATGTAGTTGTTGATTACATTACGCACCATACTTAATGCAATTGTCTCGTTGTTAGCAACTTAATACCTGGAGGGGGTTCGGATGATAACCTCGAAGGTGGACTTTTTAGGCATAGATGCAGCTTGGATGGCGGTCTATGTACTTTGTCGTAATGCCCAATTAAATCTCACTATACTTATCATGTCATGTATGTGCATTGTTATGCCCTCTCTATTTGTCAATTGCCCGACTGTAATTTGTTCACCCAACATGCTTTTATCTTATGGGAGAGACACCTCTAGTGAACCTGTGGACCTCGGTCCATTCTTTAATACTGAAATACAAATCTGCTGCAATACTTGTTTTTACTATTTTCTCTGCAAACAATCATCTTCCACACAATACGGTTAATCCTTTGTTACAGCGAAGCCGGTGAGATTGACAACCTCACTGTTTCGTTGGGGCAAAGTACTTTGGTTGTGTTGTGCAGGTTCCACGTTGGCGCCGGAATCTCCGGTGTTGCGCCGCACTACATCCCGCCGCCATCAACCTTCAACGTGCTTCTTGGCTCCTCCTGGTTCGATAAACCTTGGTTTCTTTCTGAGGGAAAACTTGCTGTTGTGCGCATCATACCTTCCTCTTGGGGTTGCCCAACGAACGTGTGAAATACACGCCATCAAGCTCTTTTTCTGGCGCCGTTGCCGGGGAACGAAGAAAAGTTACACCACAAAGATTTTCAACTCCCACGTCAACAGCTCTTTTTCGCGCGCCGTTGTCGGGAGATCAAGACACGCTGCAAGGGGAGTCTCCACTTCTCAATCTCTTTACTTTGTTTTTGTCTTGCTTTATTTTATTTACTACTTTGTTTGCTGCATTATATCAAAACACAAAAAAATTAGTTGCTAGCTTTACTTTATTTACTGTCTTGTTTGCTATATCAAAAACACAAAAAAATTAGTTACTTGCATTTACTTTATCTAGTTTGCTTTATTTACTGTCTTGCACTCTATATTAAAAATACAAAAAAATATTTAGTTACTTTTGTTACCATGTCTAGCTTTGAACCTGTTACTTCTTCGCCTGAAGAATTAGTCTTCACTTTTAAACAAGGGGATGAGGAGAGTTTTAAGGATGCTTGGTCTAGAATTTTTACTTCTTATCGTGAAACTGAACCTCAAATGACTCTAAGTTTGCTCCTTAGTAATTTTTATTTTGATCTTATGGTTCGCTATAGATATGCTTTGGATACTTTAGTGGGAGGAGATTTCCTCCATTGCAATGGGGATCAAGCTTTTAATGCCATAAAGAAGTTGGTTGCATCACATGATTCAGCTAATAATTTTGATTCAGCCCTTATCAGCATTCATAATAGATTAAATACTCTTGAGACAAGTGCATCTCGCTTAAATGAAAATTATGGATACATTCGTAACCGTCTTGATCAAGTTTTAGTGAACTCTGAACTTTCATTGTGGGATCCTACTCGTTAAAATTGTTATCGGTGATCGAACTCTTCATGCCTACTTGTGATATTATGTATGAATTTTGCCTTATGCCTGAAAGCATTTATAAATCTTTGAAACTTTGGGGAGTCGATGAAGGAGGAGAAGAAATAACTCTCATTGATAACTCTATTATAATTCCTAAGGGAATAGCCGCAGGTGTGCATACAACTATTCTTGGAAGAACAATATCCATTGATTATCTTGTTATTGAAACGAGAAAAATCATACTCGGGAGATCCCTGTTGAAACTATTGGGAGCAGTCATTGATGTGGGAGAAGGCACTCTGAAATTCACCTCTATACTAGGGGGAAATCATATATTACCTAAACCAAAGGGAAAGAAAAACAATAAGAAAGGTAAGGGTAAAGCCCAAGGTAAGGTTGACGCACCACCCTTTGATAACACTTGAGATACACTTTCTGCGCCTAGCTGAAAGGCGTTAAAGAAAAGCGCTTATGGGAGACAACCCATGTTTTTACTACAGTATTTTTGTTTTATATTTGTGTCTTGGAAGTTGTTTACTACTGTAGCAACCTCTCCTTATCTTAGTTTTGAGTTTTGTTGTGCCAAGTAAAGTCTTTGATAGAAAAGTAAGTACTAGATTTGGATTACTGCGCAGTTCCAGATTTCTTTGCTGTCACGAATCTGGGTCTATCTCCCTGTAGGTAGCTCAGAAAATTACGCCAATTTACGAGCATGATCCTCAGATATGTACGCAACTTTCATTCAATTTGAGCATTTTCGTTTGAGCAAGTCTGGTGGCCTAATAAAATCCATCTTTACGGACTGTTCTGTTTTGACAGATTCTGTCTTTTATTTCGCATTGCCTCTTTTGCTATGTTGGATGAATTTCTTTGATCCACTAATGTCCAAGTAGCTTTATGCAATGTCCAGAAGTGTTAAAAATGATTGTGTCACCTCTGAACATGTGAATTTTTATTATGCACTAACCCTCTAATGAGTTGTTTCGAGTTTGGTGTGGAGGAAGTTTTCAAGGATCAAGAGAGGAGTATGATGCAATATGATCAAGGAGAGTGAAAGCTCTAAGCTTGGGGATGCCCGGTGGTTCACCCCTGCATATTCTAAGAAGACTCAAGCGTCTAAGCTTGGGGATGCCCAAGGCATCCCCTTCTTCATCGACAACATTATCGGGTTCCTCCCCCGAAACTATATTTTTATTCCGTCACATCTTATGCACTTTGCTTGGAGCGTCGGTTTGTTTTTGTTTTTTGTTTTGTTTGAATAAAATGGATCCTAGCATTCACTTTATGGGAGAGAGACACTCTCCGCTGTAGCATATGGACAAATATGTCCTTAGGCTCTACTCATAGTATTCATGGCGAAGTTTCATCTTCGTTAAATTGTTATATGGTTGGAATTGGAAAATGATACATGTAGTAAATTGCTATAATGTCTTGGATAATTTGATACTTGGCAATTGTTGTGCTCATGTTTAAGCTCTTGCATCATATACTTTGCACCCATTAATGAAGAAATACTTAGAGCTTGCTAATTTGGTTTGCATATTTGGTTTCTCTAGAGTCTAGATAACATCTAGTATTGAGTTTTGAACAACAAGGAAGACGGTATGGAGTCTTATAATGTTTACCATATGTCTTTTATGTGAGTTTTGCTTGTACCGTTCATCCTTGTGTTTGTTTCAAATAACCTTGCTAGCCTAAACCTTGTATCGAGAGGGAATACTTCTCATGCATCCAAAATCCTTGAGCCAACCACTATGCCATTTGTGTCCACCATACCTACCTACTACATGGTATTTATCCGCCATTCCAAAGTAAATTGCTTGAGTGCTACCTTTAAAACTCCATCATTCACCTTTGCAATATATAGCTCATGGGACAAATAGCTTAAAAACTATTGTGGTATTGAATATGTACTTATGCACTTTATCTCTTATTAAGTTGCTTGTTGTGCGATAACCATGTTTCGGGGACGCCATCAACTATTCTTTGTTGGATATCATGTGAGTTGCTATGCATGTCCGTCTTGTCTGAAGCAAGACAGATCTACCACCTTCATGGTTGGAGCATGCATATTGTTAGAGAAGAACTTTGGGCCGCTAACTTAAGCCATGATTCATGGTGGAAGTTTCAGTTTTGGACACATATCCTCAATCTCATATGAGAATAATAATTGTTGCCACATGCTTATGCATTAAAGAGGAGTCCATTATCTGTTGTCCATGTTGTCCCGGTATGGATGTCTAAGTTGAGAATAATCAAAAGCGAGAAATCCAAAATGCGAGCTTTCTCCTTAGACCTTTGTACAGGCGACATGGAGGTACCCCATTGTGACACTTGGTCAAAACATGTGCATTGCAAAGATCCGGTAGTCCAAGTTAATTAGGACAAGGTGCGGGAACTATTAGTACTAGATTTAGATGTGCGCCTTGGCGCACGACCCCGTGAAGCTCATAACAATAATAAAAATTAATCGTCAACACTAATACACTTGGCTGGTTGGTTAATTTGATCAAAGCTTGCTAACTTACCATCTCATTAAATAACATTTCGTTATAATTTGTCCTTGGCTGATTTCTGTTTTCTTCCGATCTCATAAAGGTAAAGTCGCCAAAAATACCCACAAAATGAGTTTGAAATTCCATATTCTTTCACCAGTCTACAAACAAATGTTTTTCTGGACCTCATGGCCCATATATATTTATTCAGATGAAGAGCAAGCTATTCCAAAGTCCTATGAAGCACCTACGGATAGGACAAATTCAAATTTGTCAAAACATCGAGGGCAGAACTTTCTGATGAAACATGATCAAAACGTCCCTTTTTTGTCTCCTTTTTAACAGCAAAACACTTCGCCTCATAATTAAAACCACGTACCACGAATAAGATAAGCCAGCATTCACTGCCGAAAGATCTTCAAATGCATTGCATGGAGATAAAACACAAATGTTCTAGAAAACATAACACGATAATTCTTTTATTCGTAGCATGAAGAAATTGAAGCAACTTGAGCCTGTTCTTCAATTTTGCATCTTCAGGTCGAGGCGCCAAGAGCTGATCAGCAGCAAGTTCAGTGTCCGGAATGCCATACACACTGCAGCGCCAATGTGTTGCAGAAACGTGACAAGAGTAGGCTTCAGAGTTGGATCTTCAGTCGCAACATCTTCAGAAATTTTCGTCTCTCTTGCACTTGCTATCACTCGTCCGAGCTTGCGTGAGACAATTAGGTCTCGCTCAAACACAACAGTGTATCTGAGCATGACGAGAGGGATGTAGACCAAAAGAAAAATTAGTAGAATTATAGTGCTTGCAGTTACATACATTTAACATGGTGTTGGACAACCTCAGTTAGGCTGGGTTATAGTCAATAATTGAGTTAAATATGATACTTCGAGTTCGCGACTGCTGTCCAAGGTCATCTTCAAATTCAGAATTAACTTACTCTCTTTTCTCCAACTCTTTGGTATAAAAACAAGATGAGACATGCCATCAAGTGCCAACCTAAGGTCCCCTCGAGGCTGCAATAAAGGGCACATAGATGGCTAATTATCTACACTATGTGCATGAAGCCAATTAAGACAACCATATTTGGGAGAAAATAAAACCCATTTCTCATGTTTTGGTCTTACTGCATATTCAATGAAAGGGCGTTGATAAAGTAAAATCCATTGAGACAAATCACAAGACGTTACAAATCTTCTAAATTTGGATATAAGATCAAGGGATTCTATCAAGAACAACCAATAATTAACAATTGCAGTTCCACTCCATACAAAAGAAATCATCTTCTATTTAGCGACATAATCTATAAGTCTAAGAAGCTAAAGCTCTATCCTGAATTTGACGAAGTTATGGCATATACACATCTTTTGAACTATCCCTTGCCAAAAATAATGGCACACAAATCCTAGACAAAAGTCAAAATCTGCACAATCTTAACGGGATCATGGGCTTAAAATCCGAGAGACATTACTTGATATGTTTCTCGGAAAATAACGCACAAATATATTTCTCCATGTGATAGCTTACACGAGGCAAGTACCATGGCCAAGAGAGTCAATTTATTAAACGAGTCACGTCACGTAACCGAGTGCGGTAGTATATTTTACATGCAAGTCATCTGAAACTGCAGATAGTTTCGAGAAAAGAAAAATATTTTGAAGGCAATCAAAGCATAAACATTAAAAAAAAATCTTTTTGATGTTATAGCTATTGATGTAGAACCTCTTCCTTGTCTGAAGTTTCGACGCAGTTGCCACAACTTACTCTCACAACGCCCTTGCCAACTAACATTATACAGAAAACTTCGGCCAGCATAAAGACACAAGACACATACCTATATATTGGAGACTGTTCCCACTAAGAATAGAAGCTAACTTTTATCTTTAGGCAGGTCAGCTGGCAGGTTGAAATCATCAACCCTAGCTAAACCAACCTCTTCAGACCAAATCAAAGGAGGCAACTCCTGAAACATGGCTCTCTTGACAGATAAAATACTGCCCTCTTTGACACCACTGCATAAAATGACAGCGGACATTATACCAAATCAAAGGAATTCTCCATCTGCATGAATTAGCTCGGGAAAATTCAATCCGTGAAAATTACCCAAGTCAAGGGAGTTTTACGACTGATGGCAGAGTCTGTGGGAGAGTTGAGACAACCAAACGATATTTCCTCAACACATATATGTGGTACACTCAATATCCCACTGACCTACAGGATGAAGGATATGTAGGCAAATATCAGGGAGTTGTGGAGATTCATTTGTTACCCCTAACATGACTACGCATTTCATTCAATTCTCGATGAATAAAATATAAATGGAAGAAAGCAAGTAGAAACCAATATTTTAAGTACCTAAAACAGAGCTCCTATCCTAGCACATAACCAGCACTGCCATTGAAAGGAAATACTGAACACAATTTGAAAAAAGAAGGAAAATTACCTGATTTGATGCAGGAGGCCGCACCCCTCACTTTTTAGCCCCCATGGTCGCTCCCTTTGCCAGAGCCGCGAACGCATGACTGGCAACGTCTTCATCTGTCAAACCGAGGGCTTCATCATCCCCAGACCTACCATCAACCCGCTGTAGAACTCAGATATCTGAATTTACAACAAAAGCTCTAACATTTGGTTTATATGTTTTTTTAGGACTTGCAGTGCACTGGCGTGGCAAATTCAGCCTAGATGATCTGGATGGAGTTCAGCACCTCTGAATGCAGCTGACGGAAATGTGTGGAATACAAAACCAACATGGCTGTTCTTCTAATTAATTGATAGATGAACCAGTTAAAATAAAATATAGTACAGTAAGTCTTTCCCCAAATGTAAGGAGGCCATTTTGCATTTTGCAATAAAATACATATTACACCATGGATTGGGTAGTTACTTCCTATTTCAACATGTCTAACCCAAACAAGAAATCAGAGCTTAAAATATAAGAGTTTAGGAACACAGTCCAGCAACGTACTATGCAGAGGGTCTTTTTAACTTCTGGAACAGACCAGAAGACTCGACAAAAACAGAACACATGTAGCAGTACAAGGCCATTGTTATTTGAAGTGTCATTGTACATGGAAAATATGAAGTGAAATATAATTGAGCATGTAATTAAACAATGAGACGATGCAGTTGGCTATTGCTAGATAAATTTGTTGAGATGCAAAACGACCATATTACATCAACATAATTACCCAAAACAAAAGGCACGACCATGCTTTATAGAAAATATTGAATATCTTTGCATATAAGAAGTATAAGCATCGGTGCAGATTAACTTTCTATGCATGGTTTTAAAGGCGTCCAGGCGTCCCAAGGCGAGGGGGGGGCGCCTCAACGCCTAGGCGTTCAAGGCGCGTTGCAAGGCGACGCCTTTGAGGCTTGCCAAGGCGGGGGGGGGGAAGCAAGGCACCAGCTAGGTAGGGATGGGCAGATGAACTAACCTGGAATTTGCTGGCCACATAGCATCCATATTTTCCATCCTTTTCCCCATTTCTTCTTTCCACAACGAAATCTGCATAAAACATGCAATCTATGGTTAGAACTTGTCTTAACAGACCACCATAGGTAAAAGAACAGAGAGTAAATGAGCATCCAAATGCAAAAAAAGATAACAAACAGGCAAACCGTGCATTACATTTTACATGACAAATGGTCCAGAACATAAATAGGTCTAGTGGTAGTGTAGTACACAACCAGAGAACACAATAAATTAGGTTCACAACAACATAAAATAGGTTCTACTTCCACATAACACAATAAAATCATAAGCAAGGCTGGCACTCTCAATCCCAAGTCTCAAAAGTGATCATCGAAGTCATCCATGGTAGCATTTTGGTTCTCATCATCTTGGTCAGCACTAGTTGGGTCTTCATCATCATCGGTCACATCCACATCATCTTCAACATAGTCGGAATCATCATCCTCTCCATTGGGCTCACTTGAGCGTTGTACCTGGTCATCTTCTTGATCATCTGACTCATATGATCGTGTTGGAGCAGGCCTTTTGCGCTGCCTTTGGTACTGGATGTTGGCATTTGAGGGACCCCTTCCCATGGTTGCGCGGCCTTGCAGCGATGAACTGGCACCAACAGCCTCATCAACAAGCTCCCATGAAATGTCATCGGGACACCCTCTAGCACCTTGGGGTGGAGGCATTGTTGGGTCAACCCACTCATTGCCCCAATCAAAATCATCAATGATTAGAGGGTCATAGCTTTTGTCACCAATCTTCTCACGCCTCTTTTGAAACCTATCCATGTTCTTCCGGTTGTATGAAACAAAAACATTGTCATTCAAGATTCGGTGTTGTAACCGATTCCTTTTCTTGGTATGGATCTACAAATAGCAAATAGAGCAATAGAATGAATAAATAAATTGCTGCAATTACTTGCTCATGCTGAAATAAAGACAAAGAAGTTACTCACAAATTCAAATGCACTCCAATTCCTCTCACAACCGGATGATGATGCACAAAGACTAACAATCCTCTTTGCAAACCTTTGTAGGTCAATGGCTCGACCACCATATGAACTCCACCAATCAACTACAATAGGAAAAACACACTTGCATTAGGAGTTTGTACATAGAATAACATGCAAAAATTAACTTGCTTGTTGCTGAAATTAGCTTGAGTTCACTTACGAGGGTTTCTTTTGCCCATGTTTTCGATGGCCATCACATTAGAAAAACCTTGTCGCTTGTCCTCATAGAGAACGACTTGTGCATCAATCTTGTTTCGAGTGGGCACATCAGCTACCATTTTTGCAAGGACATCATTGAAACAACTTCTTAGCTCACCTACAAGTTCATCATCACCACTCTCTTTAATAGAGAAGTATTTTCCAGGGTTCAAAAACAAAGCAGCCCCATACAATGGATGATCCATTTGAGTCTCCCAACGTTTGTCAATAATGGTCATGACCATCTTGAGCAAACCTTGCTTGTTTTGTTGAGGAAAAGCTTGTCTTATCTTATCCTTTGCAGCCGTCATTAGTGCAGAAATTTCTGGCATGGCAGGAAGCTCATCACCATCTCGCAATCCTAAGCACTCGAAGTAGTGGACTTGTAACTCTAATGCGGTCCTCGCTGCATGCCACCATTCCGCTGAAAGAACAATGTCTTGCACATTCAAACCGGCTGTAGTTTTGGCCAATTTGTTTGCAACCCACTCCCTACTTGTAAATAGACTCCTTAAAGCTTGCTTGTGCTTGACCAAACTCTTAAGAGCAAGACATGATGTGGCAAAGCGAGTGGCTGCGGGTCTCACAAGATCCTCGTTGCTCGGTTGCCTTCCTCATTAGAGCAAGAAGTCTTCCATGCCTATAGATGAAAGTAGTGACTCGTCTACCACGTGCAATTGGCTTCTTAAATGCTTTTAGCTTCCCTATATCTTCCAACATTAGGTCCGAGCAATGGCATGCACATGGACTCCAATAAAGTGTAGGAATCCTCTCCATTAGAATCTTGCCCGCTGCCTTGTAGTTAGCACCATTATCGGTGACAACTTGCACAACATTCTCTTTTCCAACACCTTCAATTCTCTTCTCAAGCAAATCTGCTATCATCCGAGCATCTTGGCATTCAATTGATGCATCAACCGACTCCAAGAAGTAAGTTCCCATCTGGGTTGTTTACAAGAAAGTTGATTAAGTGGCGTCCCCTTCTATCCGACCATCCATCCGACATTAGTGTGCAGCCATATTGCTTCCATGCTCGCCTCGTGCTCCGCTCTCAAGAGTTTTGTTTCATTCACACAATCCCTAAGCAATGGCTCCCGCAGCTTGTAAGGGGAAGGAGGCTTGTAACCCGAGCCACATTGACAAGATGCTTCTATTGCAATTTGAAATTGTCTAGAACTTGCAACATTGAAAGGTATGCCACACTCATAGAAGAACAATGCCCACTGCATATCCACATAGTGCAACTCTGCCTCCGTTTTTGTGCTTGACTCCATGGTGCTTTGAGAACGCCTGGAGCGTCTTTCATCAACAATATCCTCAGGTTTTCTCCTAAGCATTGAAGCAATTGACTTGGTTCCAACAGATTGAACCTTATCCTTATTGCCGCTGATTTTCATAGCAAAGGCTCTCTTGTTTCTTTTGGCAGCTGTCCCTGAACTTTCTCTTGTAGTGGAGACTTCAGCTGTTGTTGTCGTCCCCGTCGCATCTACCTCCACAACATCATCATCCGGCGAGTGCTTGGTTTCTCCCTGTTCTTCACCAAATACTCATATATCTCTCTCTTGAGTTGTGTGCTAGCCCTTGGACAGCCTAATGCATCTCCACCAGTGCCAGCAAGATGTTCCTTATGCCTTTTGATCCCTCCCTGAGTTACCTTGCCACAGAGATTGCACTTAACAATATTGCTATTGCCAGGTGTCACCATATAGCCATAGTTCCAGCCCGGATCAGTTGTCCTCCGTGGCCTGCGTTCTGGATCTTTCATTGGATCGTAATCCCCATCAGCCATTGTGACACTACAATCAAGGAGTCAAGGACAAACACCAATTAAATTAATGATAAAGAGCATCCAAAGATCAAATACTCTACTTTAATCACAACATCCAGCAGCTAACAAGGACAAGTGGACAACAAAAGCTACTAATTTAATCAGCATCCACTACTATAATCACAGCAGCAGCTACCAAGGCAAAGCAGGCACTAAATTATTCAGAGGTAGGCAGGCAGCTTACTACTACTACTATATCACAGCCAAAGCAGGCAGCATAAGTGCAGCACATAGCCAGGGGGAGGAGAGGCTGTACACTACCAAGGCACCAACAACAGAACATGCAGAATAGAGCAAAGCAAGCTGCTGCACAGGGGGAGGAGAAGCTGTACCAGTGGGAGGAGTTGCCAGAAGCTTGGCCACAAGCTTGGCCGGAGTTGGGGAGGCCGGCAGATGGGGGAGCAGCAGCAGATCTGGCCGGAGCTGAGGAGGACGTGTGAGAGGAGCTCACTCCTCTCTCTCTTCTCTCCAGATAGTTTTTCCTGGTCAGTTCCCCCTCTCTTCCCTCTCTTTTCCCTTTAGATGGCATCTTTCCCTCCCAGCCAGCCAGATTCCAGTTTTCCTTCCCGCCAAAATTTTCGTTTCCCGCCAAAAGGACATAGGCGTCCAGAATCATGAAAAGCGGCCATTTTTGCGCCTAGGCGACGCCTTTGGACGCCTCAGAGACGCCTCTGGACGCCTTTGACAGAAAACAAAGGCGACTTCGACGCCTTGCCCTTCTGGCACGCCTGGACGCTTAAGCGTCTCTTAGGCGACGCCTAGGCGACGCCTTTAAAACCATGTTTCTATGTACTCTAAGCTAACAAATGTGTATAGAAACAAATCATCAAATACCTGCAAGTCCATCCAATGACGCCATGGTACTTATCAGAAAGGCAGCAAAACAGGATAGAATCGATGCACAAAGGTAAAACCCTCTGTAAATCATGAAATAAATATTAGCTGGAAGATTTTCATTGTTCAGTCAATACTTGGACTCTCTGTAGCAGAAATATTTTCAATCGAAATAATTTGAGCTGCTACAACCATTGCAATTATCCAATTAACTTCTTGGAGTATATGAGACCTACACCAATTCTAGCGAAGTATATTGCTGTGACATATAAATGGTATCTTCAGACGAAACTTCAGGGCACAATTTTTTTCATTTCACACTTGATGTTGTTGTTTCCACTTGCTAAAACCACGGTTTTACCTTCAGCAGCAGTTCCAGGCGTTGGGCACATGAACACTGACCTTTAACATTGGTTAGCTAAACATAACCATTTATATGGTGAAACAAAAAAATGGCACTCTGAAGTTGCTGTGAAGATATGCAAATATACACTGTCCAATTTTACCTTCCCTTCTAAATGGTCAGCTACTGCCAAGTGCTCCGGCCTGAGAATCCATCGTTGTAATTAATAGCCATGTAATGTAACTATCTGTAAACTAACGCAAGAATGAGATAATTTCAAGCATCTGATCGTTTCTGCCTTGAAAGAAATGCTAAATGCACTTCCATCAAGAACTCGCCTTAAATTCTCTTTAGGATTTTTATGGGACACATGTGAAAACTCTGGAACGTAAATGATAGATATTACACAATACCATACTTCATTCAGATGCACCTGCACAAGCAACAACGAAATATTTTTTAGAAACACGACAACTAGCAGCCTGTAGAAAGTAACATAATTACTGATCAACAAATTTCCAGTAAGAATCGCCTTCAATTTTTGTACTTTCTCTTATTAAAGAATATAAGGCCACCATTACCAGAAAAACACAGAAGCACTAACTAAATATACGAATGTTGAACTGAAAGTGCGAGAAATTCATCCAAAATATATAAAAGACCAACAATGCTATCGTAAACCACGATATACCAGATAATAATGCCATACAATTAACACAAAAAATCCACAAAGTTTTCCAAAGCTGGTTATCCCTACATTAGAACGAAGATAAGAAACCAGAAACACAAATCATGGTCCTAAGAGGCCAATAAAACACAATAGTGGACTTTGCAAAAGAATCATGCTTAATTGGATCCCAAAAACCGATGAATATTCATGCATCCATGAAATCAAGAGAACATAAATGAAGGATTATATCTCTTGGGATGAACACTGAATCTTCCTCCATACTCAATTTCAATTAATATCTATAATGTAATAGGAAAAAATACTTGTTTCAGTCCATATTTATATGCAAAGATGGTATAGGTAATTAGGCCATTTATACTACAATATAAGAAATAAAACATGCAGTTAAGTGTCATATTTATGGAGGAAGAAAATAGCATCGGAGAATTCATATTAAATGATTTTCCTAGAGATTTAGGTGCCAATGCAAAAATTTAAAATACGCAAACCTCTGTGGATGCTTCTTATTCTTATTCGGCAGTTCTACATGTTTATCTTTCTTTTGGTCCCCCGCTTATCATCAACAACGACATCATTTATCTTTTCGGCATCCACGGCGGCGCCTTCCTTCTCAACCTCCTCGGTCTTCCAGTCCCAAATCTAATTCAGCTAGCGAAAAGATAAATGCAAATACACAGAGTAAGCACATAAATAATCAACACAGAAAACACAATGAGCCAAGAAATTAGCACCACAAAGAATTATATATCTCATATCTGTGACATGCACAATCGTATGAAGAGTTGATGTACCAAGATACACAAGAACAGAGTCAAGTTGCAGCTAGATGATATAACAAAGACCAACTCTCCATTATTACCAAGCCAATCAGAATATCTCTTCTAGTGGATTAGTCATCAAACTAAAAATTCATTTTGTGTCAAACGCCAAAGCTTTGAAAGAGAACATTAACATGAATTAAAAATAGCATTCAGATTGCTAAATTGAGCAATTGAGCACCCTTCGTATCTGCAAAATGAAAATGAAGGTACACCACTAAAAAAGGGTTAGAACTGTACAATTATTGTTAGCACGTGCAAAGGCTTTAAATATAGTATATTAAGAATTGAAGAAGTTGGGTACTAACTTGATAGTATTATAAGATAAATTGGAAGATCATACCTGAATATCTTCACATATCAATATAATCCAATTTAGAAACTGCAGGTGTACTGTTTAAAATATACTCATAGCTACATCGTCAATGATCTGGAAATAAGATTTCATGCTTTGTTTAACACAATTTGTATAGAAATGCATCATATAGAAAAGAATATACAGATTTTAAAAGTGCAAATACATATAAGGAGCATAAGTAATGTTGCAGATTGTTATTAAACAAAAACCCTACAAAAATTTCTCAAGAACAAAATGATGTTGGTCTGACGTAACTTCGGACAAAAAGTTAAAATCTAACCCTTAAACCTCAGGCTAAGACATTGACAGAATCCAAGTTGTTCAGGTAGCATTAGGAAGAAGCCAGAATTGATGATTTGGTTATGCCCTACAAAATAACAATGTAATCAAAGAAATGACTTTCTGGGCATTACTCAATAAGATACAAATCCAAAATTAGTTTCACTGACAATTTTTTTAGAGAAATATAGCCTTGTTCTATGCTAGACCGACAACTCGAGTTACTCTGGTTTAGGGCTAAATTCAGGAAAAACGAAATTCTTGAGTAAACAACAGAGCAATATCAGATTTGGTTCATCTCTCCCTTACAGGATTTTTGACAAACACCTTGTGGGCATAGATAAACTAAAACCTGCACAAACAAAGATGAGGATATGTGGGAGATTGGAGAGAGAAAACCATGCAAAACAAAGATGGTAAGATGTGGGGATTATAGAAAGAGGAGGGAGGGACGGACCTGTAGGTGGACTAATTCTTAGCGAAGCCCCTCTCCACCTAGCGCTGCCCCCATGGCCGCCCCTTGCTGCTCCACCTCCGGCCCAGAGCTGCCCCGTGCTGCTCCTCCACCTCTGTCCCAGCACCGCCCCCAGAGCACCCATCTGCTCCACCACCAGAATGGCGCGAGGAGGTCCAGAACGGGGGCGTAGCGTGGCCATGAAGGTGGTGTGGGCTGCTGAAGAAGATCTCCACCAAACCCTGAGCTCTGGCACCACCGCCTTGTGCATCGCCACCACCATGCACGGGCTCACCTTCTGTTGATGGGAGAGAAGAAGATAGAGCCCGTGAAGATGAAGGGATTGGGGAGGGGAGAGCGAGCGACTGGATTGGGGAGAGGAGAGGACTTGCGGGCGACGGGATTGGGGAGGGCGAAGCAGGCGAGGGGACTGGCGGCTAGGGTTTTCACTGTGTGCGTGCTCCTTTTATACTCTTGTGGAAAAAAACGAACGGTTAAGATCCACCATTGACCCCATCTGGCAAGATCCAATGGCCCAGAGGCACTAATCGCTGTGAAGCCCCCGTGGGGGGCATCATATATACCCCTGGATACTATGCATGAGACTTGCAACTTGTAAGATATAACTTTCATAACTCATATGCTTTATTACTACCGTTGACAAAATTATTTCATGTTTTCAAAATAAAAGCTCTAGCACAAATATAGCAATCGATGCTTTCCTCTTTGAAGGACCATTCTCTTTACTATTATGTTGAGTCAGTTCACCTATTTCTCTCCACCTCAAGAAGCAAACACTTGTGTGAACTGTGCATTGATTCCTACATATTTGCATATTGTACTTGTTATATTACTCTATGTTGACTATTATCCATGAGATATACATGTTACAAGTTGAAAGCAACCGCTGAAACTTAATCTTCCTTTGTGTTGCTTCAATACCTTTACTTTGATTTATTGCTTTATGAGTTAACTCTTATGCAAGACTTATTAATACTTGTCTTGAAGTACTATTCATGAAAAGTCTTTGCTTTATGATTCACTTGTTTACTCATGTCATTACCATTGTTTTGATCGCTGCATCCACTACATATGTTTACAAATAGTATGATCAAGGTTATGATGGCATATCACTTCAGAAATTATCTTTGTTATCGTTTTACTCGCTCGGGACGAGCAGTAACTAAGCTTGGGGATGCTTGATACGTCTCCGACGTATCGATAATTTCTTATGTTCTATGCCATATTATTGATGATACCTACATGTTTTATGCACACTTTATGTCATATTCGTGCATTTTCCGGAACTAACCTATTAACAAGATGCCGAAGTGCCAGCTTCTGTTTTCTCGCTGTTTTTGGTTTCGAAATCCTAGTAACGAAATATTCTCGGAATTGGACGAAACAAAGACCCAGGGGCCTATTTTTCCACGGAGCTTCCGGAAGACCGAAGAACATACGAAGTGGGGCCACGAGGTGGCGACACCACAAGGCGGCGCGGCCCGGGGGGCCCGCGCCGCCCTATGGTGTGGCCCCTCGTCCGGCCCCGACTCGCCCTTCCGCCTACTTAAAGCCTCCGTCGCGAAACCCCCGATGCGAAAAACCACGATACGGAAAACCCACCGAGACGCCGCCGCCGCCGATCCCATCTCGGGGGATTCTCGGAGATCTCCTCCGGCACCCTGCCGGAGAGGGGATTCATCTCCCGGAGGACTCTACACCGCCATGGTCGCCTCCGGAGTGATGAGTGAGTAGTTCACCCCTGGACTATGGGTCCATAGCAGTAGCTAGATGGTTGTCTTCTCCTCATTGTGCTTCATTGTTGGATCTTGTGAGCTGCCTAACATGATCAAGATCATCTATCCGTAATACTCTATGTTGTGTTTGTCGGGATCCGATGGATAGAGAATACCATGTCATGTTAATTATCAAGTTATTACATATGTGTTGTTTATGATCTTGCATGCTCTCCGTTATTAGTAGAGGCTCTGGCCAAGTTTTTACTTTTAACTCCAAGAGGGAGTACTTATGCTCGATAGTGGGTTCATGCCCGCATTGACACCGGGACGAGTGACGAAAGTTCTAAGGTTGTGTTGTGTTGTTGCCACTAGGGATAAAACATTGGCGCTATGTCCGAGGATGTAGTTGTTGATTACATTACGCACCATACTTAAGGCAATTGTCCGTTGTTAGCAACTTAATACCGGAGGGGTTCGGATGATAACTCTGAAGGTGGACTTTTTAGGCATAGATGCAGCTTGGATGGCGGTCTATGTACTTTGTCGTAATGCCCAATTAAATCTCACTATACTTATCATGTCATGTATGTGCATTGTTATGCCCTCTCTATTTGTCAATTGCCCGACTGTAATTTGTTCACCCAACATGCTTTTATCTTATGGGAGAGACACCTCTAGTGAACTGTGGACCCCGGTCCATTCTTTAATACTGAAATACAAATCTGCTCGCAATACTTGTTTTTACTATTTTCTCTGCAAACAATCATCTTCCACACAATACGGTTAATCCTTTGTTACAGCAAGCCGGTGAGATTGACAACCTCACCTGTTTCGTTGGGGCAAAGTACTTTGGTTGTGTTGTGCAGGTTCCACGTTGGCGCCGGAATCTCCGGTGTTGCGCCGCACTACATCCCGCCGCCATCAACCTTCAACGTGCTTCTTGGCTCCTCCTGGTTCGATAAACCTTGGTTTCTTTCTGAGGGAAAACTTGCTGCTGTGCGCATCATACCTTCCTCTTGGGGTTGCCCAACGAACGTGTGAAATACACGCCATCAAGCTCATATGAGAACATTAATTGTTGCTACATGCTTATGCATTAAAGAGGAGTCCATTATCTGTTGTCTATGTTGTCCCGGTATGGATGTCTAAGTTGAGAATAATCAAAAGCGACAAATCCAAATGCGAGCTTTCTCCTTAGACCTTTGTACAGGTGGCATAGAGGTACCCCTTTGTGACACTTGGTTAAAACATGTGTATTGCGATGATCCCGGTAATCCAAGCTAATTAGGACAAGGTGCGGGCACTATTAGTATACTATGCATGAGGCTTGCAACTTGTAAGATATAATTTACATGATACATATGCTTTATTACTACCGTTGACAAAATTGTTTCTTGTTTTCAAAACCAAAGCTCTAGCACAAATATAGCAATCAATGCTTCCCTCTGCGAAGGGCCTTTCTTTTACTTTTATGTTGAGTCAGTTCACCTATTTCTCTCCACCTCAAGAAGCAAACACTTGTGTGAACTGTGCATTGATTCCTACATACTTGCATATTGCACTTGTTATATTACTCTATGTTGACAATATCCATGAGATACACATGTTACAAGTTGAAAGCAACCGCTGAAACTTAATCTTCCTTTGTGTTGCTTCAATAACTTTACTTTGATTTATTGCTTTATGAGTTAACTCTTATGCAAGACTTATTGATGCTTGTCTTGAAGTACTATTCATGAAAAGTCTTTGCTTTATGATTGATTTGTTTACTCATGTCATTACCATTGTTTTGATCGCTGCATTCATTACATATGCTTACAATAGTATGATCAAGGTTATGATGGCATGTCACTCCGAAATTATCTTTGTTATCGTTTACTCGCTTCGGGACGAGCAGGAACTAAGCTTGGGGATGCTGATACGTCTCCGATGTATCGATAATTTCTTATGTTCCATGCCACATTATTGATGATATCTACATGTTTTATACACATTATATGTCGTATTTATGCATTTTCCGGCACTAACCTATTAACGAGATGCCGAAGAGCCAGTTGTTGTTTTCTGCTGATTTTGGTTTCAGAAATCCTACAAAGGAAATATTCTCGGAATTGGACGAAATCAACGCCCAGGGTCCTATTTTTGCACGAAGCTTCCAGAAGACCGAAGGGGAAAGGAAGTGGGGCCACGAGGCGCCGCCACAACAGGGCGGCGCGTCCCAGGTCTTGGCCGCGCGGCCATGGTGTGTGGGGCCCTCGTGTGGCCCCCCGCGTTGCCCTTCCGCCTACTTAAAGTCTTCGTCGCGAAACCCCACGCACCGAGAGCCACGATACGGAAAACCTTACCGAGACGCCGCCGCCACCAATCCCATCTCGGGGGATTCCGGAGATCGCCTCCGGCACCCTGCCGGAGAGGGGAATCATCTCCCGGAGGACTCTTCACCGCCATGGTCGCCTCCGGAGTGATGAGTGAGTAGTTCACCCCTGGACTATGGGTCCATAGCAGTAGCTAGATGGTCGTCTTCTCCTCATGTGCTTCATTGTCGGATCTTGTGAGATGTCTAACATGATCAAGATCATCTATCTGTAATTCTATATGTTGTGTTTGTCGGGATCCGATGGATAGAGAATACTATGTTATGTTGATTATCAATCTATTACCTATGTGTTGTTTATGATCTTGCATGCTCTCCGTTATTAGTAGAGGATCTGGCCAAGTTTTTACTCTTAACTCCAAGAGGGAGTATTTATGCTCGATAGTGGGTTCATGCCTCCATTAAATCTGGGACAGTGACAGAAAGTTCTAAGGTTGTGGATGTGCTGTTGCCACTAGGGATAAAACATTGATGCTATGTCCGAGGATGTAGTTATTGATTACATTACGCACCATACTTAATGCAATTGTCCGTTGTTTGCAACTTAATACCGGAAGGGGTTCGGATGATAACTTGAAGGTGGACTTTTTAGGCATAGATGCATGCTCGGATAGCGGTCTATGTACTTTGTCGTAATGCCCAATTAAATCTCACAATACTCATTATATCATGTATGTGCATTGTTATGCCCTCTCTATTTGTCAATTGCCCGACTGTAATTTGTTCACCCAACATGCTATTTATCTTATGGGAGAGACACCTCTAGTGAACTGTGGACCCCGGTCAATTCTTTTATATCGAATACAATCTATCGCAATACTTGTTTTACTCGTTTTCTGCAAACAATCATCATCCACACTATACATCTAATCCTTTGTTACAGACAAGCCGGTGAGATTGACAACCTCACTGTTTCGTTGGGGCAAAGTACTTTGGTTGTGTTGTGCGAGTTCCACGTTGGCGCCGGAATCTCTGGTATTGCGCCGCACTACATCCCGCCGCCATCAACCTTCAACGTGCTTCTTGGCTCCTACTGGTTCGATAAACCTTGGTTTCTTACTGAGGGAAAACTTGCTGCTGTACGCATCACACCTTCCTCTTGGGGTTCCCAACGGACGCGTGTTGTACGCGTATCAATAGGCAGCTCACAAGATCTAACATGATAGCACAATGAGGAGAAGACAACCATCTAGCTACTGCTATGGACCCATAGTCCAGGGATGGACTACTCACACATCGATCCGGAGGCGATCATGGCGATGAAGAGACCTCCGGGAGATGATTCCCCTCTCCGGCAGGGTGCCGGAGGCGATCTCCTGAATCCCCCGAGATGGGATTGGCGGCGGCGGCGTCTCTTGAAGGTTTTCCGTATCGTGGCTCTCGGTACTGGGGTTTTCGCGACGAAGACTTTAAGTAGGCGGAAGGGCAGGTCAAGGGGCGTCACAGGGACCCCACACAACAGGGCCGCGCGGGCCCTGTGTTGGCCGCGCCGCCCTACTGTGGCGGCGCCCCGTGGCCCCACTTCGTGACTCCTTCGGTCTTCTGGAAGCTTCGTGTGAAAATAGGACCTTGGGCGTTGATTTCGTCCAATTCCGAGAATATTTCCTTACTAGGATTTCTGAAACCAAGAACAACAGAAAACAACAACTGGCTCTTCGGCATCTCGTCAATAGGTTAGTGCCGGAAAATGCATAATAATGACATATAATGTGTATAAAACATGTGAGTATCATCATAAAAGTAGCATGGAACATAAGAAATTATAGATACGTTTAAAACGTACCAGTCGCCGCCTGCCCTTCCCCGTCCTTCCCGACCGTCTCCACGCGTTCCTGGTGAGAACGCGCATCTCCCAGGCCTCTTCTCACTCCCTATCTCCCTCCCAGTCTCGTTGCTGATGTTAACCTCACTCTAGATGCCCATCGACATTGATGCTTCGGTGATTCCCCTATCTCGGCGCCGCCCATTTCAGGTCCAGCGCGTCGAGGCGTATCCTCGACGCCCACTCCTGCATCTTGGCTCACGCGAAATCGACGGATTCCTCTTCGACTTGCCGTCGGTGACCACTTGTTGGCCGCGCGGAAGCTTCGCCACGCTGGCGTTCGACATGGCGTTGGTCCCACATGTCCCTGACTTTGGCTAGCCCCTTGCACGGTGAGAATCCCCCACCGATCTAGATCTGGGCACTTATGTATCAAGCCCCTGCTATTTTGAATCCTGAACCTGCATCCCTCCCTTTGTTCCTTTATGCAAAACCCCCTTAAACTAATTCCAAACAACCCGGGGTCCTTCCCCTTTTCAAAAATTAAAACCGAGCCCTTTCTTATTTTAAATAAATCTTGTATTTCTATTTCGAATAATAAATATCAATCTGTTAATATCTTTTAATTGGTAATTCAAATGAAAACATTTTATATATGAAAATTGATCCGAAAAATGTGAGGAATCTGAATATGTCATCCATTCATCTGTTTGCATCTCGCATCATGTCATGACATGGTAGTTTGCATCGCACCTCTTACATAAGACCGTTGTATTTTGGATTTCCACCTAGGGTTTCCCCGCTCCGATTAAAATTGAAGTAGCTCACCCTTGCCATGCTACTGCCATGCTAACCAACATTTAATTTGGCGGTAGAAAACAACTTCAACCTAATAATTTGTGTGTCGGGATTTCGATTCCACTTTAATCGGATAAGTGCATTGCATCATCGTTGCTATGCCATGCATATCATATATATCATGATCATGTCGATTCTTCTTTTGTAGTAGTAAGTGGTGCATCCATTGTTTTTTGTAGCGCTTTGCTTCTTCCCGGATAGGATCACGAAGTGGTGATGTGAGATACGACAAGTTCTTCTGTAGCTTTTCACAGGCAAGCCCTCCCTTTTTGCCTATTTTACATTTTGCTCTCCCTCTGACTGCTATCCTTATGTTGCGATTCTTTATCGAGTCAAGTGTCCTATTCCACTTGTTATATCAATAAAACTATATGTATCATTCTGTACCCATAGACGTTGCTTGATGTTTGAGCCTTGCGAGTCGTAGGCGTGTATAGATTCTGTTGTTTATCTCGATATATGTTCGGGATATGTTGGGTTGTTGGAAAGTTATCACATGCTATATCAGTTGTTGGAGATACTAATGGTTTACTTTAATGTTAACAACTAAAATTGCTAAGAAGTGGAATCTGTGAGCCCCTTTGCGAAAGCATCGGATCTTTGCCATGCTAATGTCCCCTAGGAACCGAGTTCTTGTTATCTGTTCCGAGATTGTGCGCTCTAACGTACGTTGGGGAGTGGGACCCCCATCACCCACTACCTTTCCTCGAGTCTATTTATTGGGAGCCACAACCTTGGTTTTATTTGCTCATATGCATAATATGCACGATTAACTTCATGTTGCCTTCGGGTGTTTATATTCTGTAATGTACTCATATTGCATGCTGACTTATCCTTGGCCAGTCATTAGTGCCCGCCTTGGACGCCATCAAAAACTCTGGGTCCGTATCGGAGTACGACTGAACTTCATCACGTGTAACTTAGTTGGGTGGCTCCCATTAAACTTTATCTTACATTGGGAACGGTCTTGTTGTGAGACTCCACCTGTAGTAAGTGGGTTCGAGCATCTGTATGGTTACAGTTGGGCAACCCCTGCAGGGTGTACATATTATCGATAAGCTGTGTCCGCGGTTATGGACGATTTGGAATTGTATGGCTTGATCATAGAATAACTTACACATTTATGTTGTTGCTAATAATTGCTAATAACTTGCGTAATAATATAGCATTACTACAACCAATATCTAATAAAACCTGTCCACCGTTGAGTGCCTTTTACATTGCCCTTCGATTTGTTGAAGGGGATATGTGTAATCGGCTGGGTTATGTTTGTGTAGTATTTAGCTGTTACCTTATGCGCTCCCTTATCTTCTTTGATTAGACGGATGGTGTAGCGTGTCACTATTGGTTATAGTTTTGCTGCCGCTAAACCCCCCATATAGCTTGGTAATAATAGCCCACCAGCGAGCATAGCCATTCTAGTCTCGCTTGGTACGTGCCTTGGTACTTACACTCGCCTTTCTTCTTCTTTGTTTCCTCCCCTTTTTGTCAGCAACCGATGGCCCGACTTTCACAGGTATGAGATGACGACGTTAGCAAGGTTATCCTTCCGGCTTGGCCTGTGCAGGGTTATGGACGCCACTGGTTATCTTCGGGACTCTTAGTCCCATTTGTATCTTGTCCGTACTCGGACGTATTTGATCTTTTGTATGATTTGGATCTTTGTGTTGTATATTTGTATTCTTGACTCGTTGAAGTTGTTGTTGTAATATATGTTTCTTGTGGGTGCTATTGTAAACCTGATCCGCTCGTGTTAAATCCTCTGGCATCACATGTGTGATTCATCGCGCTCGTCGTGTCGGAGGGCGTCTCAGAATTGATATCGTGTGGATTTTGGCGGGATCGCAGGAATCCTCATGGTACCACTTCCGGGGCGTCACAGAGATTTTCCGGTATCATGCGAGGCGAGTTCTAGAAGGTTCCGGAGGGTCCACCAGTGGGGCCTACTTTTCTCGAGGAGCCATATGGGACCAAAAGGGTGTGGCCTAGCCTTAATGGGTCAAATGCACCACCCCAAAAGACCCATCTCACCAGCCTTTAGGGAAACCCTAAAAGGGGAGCAACAATCGTAGGGGGGTTAGGACTCTTCTCTCTCCCCACTTGGTCGCCGCCCTAGGGCTTGGAGGAAGCTTTAAGGCTCCATGTCCGCCCCTATATAAGTAGAGGGGGTGTAAGGGTTAAGGGAACTCAATCCCTAGCCACCTCTCCTCCCCTTTCATGCATCGTCCATCCCCCTCCGCGGCAACTTGGTGAAGCCCTGTCGGAATCCAATCTTAGCCTCCACCATCGTCGCGTTGTTGGCATCTAGATCCCATCTACCTCCCCTCCATACTTTCTAGATCAAGAAGGAGGAAACGGTGTTGTGCTACATGTGTGCATAACTCTGAGGCGTCGTTCGTTGCAACGTTGATCGGATTGGATTGCGAGGACAACTACTACATCGACCTCGTCAAACACACTTGCGCTTAGCGACCTACAAGTGTATGTTGATCTCAATCTCTATCTCGTTGCTTGCATCTTCATAGATTGTATCTTGGCTCTTGCTCTTTTCTAGATTGGATCTTGAATTTGTTCACATCCTGTACGATTTTTTATTTATTTTCTATGTTGTCAATCTCATCAGTTTGTGCATCCTTTCAACCACCAATGCCCCAAATCTACCAGTGTACGTGCTTCTTATTCTGTGGCTTTTGGTGTCTAGGATATGGAGCTCGGCCTTGCAGTGGAGGTTCGTGATGAGGATGGGTCCAACAAAATGGCTAGAGGAAGGTTGACCAATGTTGGCCACTTCCACGAGGAGGTGCTTGACGCCCCAGAGCACTTCATCAACATCATATTCTAGCCTACTATGGTCATGGTGCCAATTCCTAAGGCCTTTAGGCCATTCTTCAGGAAGGTCTCATCGACGATCACCCTCAAGGCCTACACTGGATGCAACTAGAACATCAAGACTAAGAGGGTGGATGGCCAAGCCATCCTCGATCTGGGCTGGGGAAGGTTTGCTACATGGTCCCATTCTAGAAGATCGGTCTGGTCATTTGACGAGTGGTCATCTTCGACTACTCGTGTTGTGAGGTGATGACGAAGTGCCTTGACTTTGGAGATGTCACCATGAGGATTGTAGAAGAGCGGGACTGAGGGTGATCGCTGCAAGTTGCAGTGGTGTTAGGTGTAGAGCTTGGTGAACTATGTTAGTATGTCTTGTGTCTGACTTGTCGTTCTACACTATTGTACATGATAATTAACTTACTTACTTTTCTAAGTAAGCTCCTACTTCCTGCAATCCATTTTTGCGGGTAAAAATAGACCTTTATTATGAAGTAGGAATTACAGATAGCTCAAGCTGAAGCTCCTGAATGACAACATCAGGGCCTGAACCGGGCCAAACGACAGTTCTCTTCTCTGCCCTCGCAAGATTTGCGAGACAAGTAACTAATCCTAACCTCCGAACGGTCTACTTTTACAAACTTGCACAATCTATCTTGATTAGATAAAAGCCTAATATCAGAAATGATGTTTAGAAACGGTGAACGATCTAGTGATTTTTCCGAAGCAACACGAATGACCCGGGAGCAATCCGACTCCACTATGACAGGTAACGGACTATGTTCCAAGGCTAGCTCCAAGCCCTCCTTACAAGCCCACAGCTCCGCTTCAACAGCTTCAACACAACGCGGCAAAAAACGACATGCAGAAACAATGATATTCCCATCGACACCTCTAAGCACCATGGCACACCCTGCCGTTCCTTCTTCCATTTCAAACGAGCCATCAACAGTTAATTTAACCCATCCATCAGGGGGTTTCGACCAGATTACCAGGTGGTTTCATGGGCCGCTCATGTCGGACCACTGAGACAGTATCGACAATCAATTGTTTGCCCTTTATGATTGCTTCTGTGGGTGCATCGGAATTTCTTAAGATCTTCAGATAACCGCAAAGAAACCTTTTTGAAGACTAAACTGATGGCAATGGCTTTTCATGTGTTACTTCATTGCGATTGTGCCAGGCACGCCAAGCTACCAGAAGAATAGCATCAATCATGTGTTTAGGTACACAAGTCAGTAGCGATTTAAACCAAGTTGGAGAAGAGAGCTACATATCTTTATCTGGTGGAAGGTTCCGGACATGTCTCATATTTCGCCAAAGACTGAACGCATGAGGACAACGGTACAAGGCATGAGCACCATCTTCTTTCTCCATCCCACAAATGTTACAAAATCCAGTCACTCGCATATTCCTCTTCAATTTATTCACCTCTGTGGCCAATGCATTTAAAGAAGCTTTTCCAAGCAAACGTTTTCACCTTTGGAGGTACATTGGCCTTCCAGATTCTTGACCAACACGGGTCATCCCCTGCTGGCCGATTACTAGAAGTGCCAAAGAAACATTGCTCAGGTAATCGTAATTCATTGAAAGCCAGCTTGTAAGCGCTACGTACAGAAAATATACCCGACTTCTCCAATTGCCATGCTATCACATCACCCATCATCCTACTTGAATGATAAGTGTGATTTTTTTATTCAAATAAGTTTAATCTAAACTAAACTTCCAACACTTACTATGAATTAGAGGGAGTACTGATTATCATACTACTATAGTTGTGTTTGTGGTTGTGGCTCTTGTGAGAAGAGGTTGCTATACTGCATCTTGAGATGACAACCAAACATGAGCAGGCCGTTTTTTGGTTGCTCCAAGAGCTGCAAGCCATGCAACCTAACAGTCAGAGCTAAGACATCCCAATCTTCAGAAAAAATCCTTTTCCGCCGACCAAATAAAATGAACGACATGGCTCAGGCTTCGTTTTGGACCTAACATTTCCCTAGGGTCTATCCGCAAGAGACCTAAAACAGGTGCAGGCTAGTAAATACGCCCCTGGATTTTGGTACAAGTACAATAAGTCTTAGTCAGCTGGCTACAAGGATTAAAATAATATATTTATGTCTAGTTGGAGGAGAGAGAAGAGAAGAGAGAGTGTAAATGGGCTCTTATGCAAGAGCTAGCTCTAGCACGCGCTCCTAGGCAAGTTGTGTCAATGAAATGTGGGTCATCCATTGAGAAAGTAGTACATTCTTATAGCCAACTATTGTACTTGTTGGCTACAAGTTGACTATAGATGACATGGCATCTTGCTTGTAGCCAACAACCGACTACACTATTGGAATTGCTCTAAGTAAAGGTCGATTCATCATGAAAATAGTGGCTACGCGCACGCCACGCTGCGGCGATGAAAACATTTTCTTTCATGGCAGCAAGATCGGTAGAACATTCTCTCTTCCAGTGCTCTGTCCAAAAAATATTACAGCAAAAGATCCCTAGTGTAGTACAAGTGCTTTCTTCCTGATATATAGCTCTCTGCCTCTACAGCAATTACAATTGTAGCGATACGCCACTAGAAACAACTTACTTTTCCTGAAGGCCTGAATCCAATCGACTATATGTTTATTGGATTGTTTCCCATCAAAGAAGTAAAAGAAAATATAAAAACGAAACCAAATTTAATTCACTCTATATTATTTACCGGATCAGAGCAGAGCAGAATTTAATTAGTTTCAGAGCCGGCCCAGCTGGACCAAAAGGCTTCGATTTAAGACAGTTCGTTGATGACACAGGACAGAAGAAGGAAACGGTTGAGTTGAGAGTTTCAGACGTCGACGACGCATGGCGCGGCGCGCTGGAAGTGGAAGTACCCGTCCCCGCCGCCGCCGGCGATGGAGCCGTAGCTCCCCTGCCCTCCGTTGACGGTGAGCAGCGCGGGGCACCTGACCCTGAGGTGGTAGTGGCCCGTGATGAACACGCCCGCCTTCCACCTGATCCACCCGTCCACCCGCACCGTGAGCAGCACGTAGCCGGCCGTCTCGTCCTGCGCCAGCGACACGGCGAGGTACGGCGGCAGCGCCACGTTGGCCCCGACCAGGAACGGCGACCACACGGACACGTCGAGGTGGCCCTGGTACACGACGGGCAGCGCCGTCGGCACGGTGACCTGCTGGCCCTTGTACTCGGCGTAGGCGTCGTGGCGGTCGTAGTAGATGCCGACGCGCGAGTTGGGGTTGCGCGCCGCGATCGTCGCCTGCAGGGTGACGGTGAGGTAGGACGCCGGGGAGGAGGTGGCGTTGAGGCAGGCCACGGTGAGGTCGTTGAGGTAGAAGCGTGGCTTGGTGGGGCGGAGCACCAGCCAGACGATGAGGACGATGAGAAGGATGAGGAGGATGACGGCCACCAGCGCCGCGCAGAACTGCCGGTACAGCCGCTGCCGCTCGCAGTCGTGCTTGTCGCAGTGCTTGATCGACATCTTCTTCTTCTTCTTGCTGATGTGGTGCAGAGTAGACAGCGGGGAGGAGAGCAGAGAAGAGAAAGCTTTAACTAGTTTGGTGGAGAATTTAGTGGGAGGGAGTGTATATACGCAAGTCCATGACTGATTACCGCTCGCGAGCTCGTCTTACTTTCACCAAGAAACAGAGCCTTTTAGGTGCAGTAACCAACGCTCGATTGTTGAAAAGAGTGAGGAGTGGCGTCAGGTAGGGAGTCGATGTCGAGCCATCAGTTTCGGCTCCAGAGCAGGCCATGGATTTCAACATCGAAAGCATGTAAAGGCATGGGAAGAAGAGGCCGACACGCACGCACCTTTCCTAATTCTTCCAGTACACATCCCCATCACTTGCAAAGATTATTAAAGAAAATGCACAATTCCTTCACTATTCCTAGAACTTGGAATCCAATTGTTATCATAGTTGTTGTTAGCCATTTCTGTGAATTGCAATTACTAACAAAATTGAATGCATATTGAGGTGACATAGATGGTCGCTTGCACGTGCCTGGCTTCATGGCCGGTGAACACTGGCACCGTGACTTGCTGTCGCCCTCAGCTGTATATGACTGCAACCTGCTTCTTTCTTGGTCTCAAGGAACTCACACATCGACTGACCAATCAAAATCACAACGTAATTTTCAGAATATTCACTGAGGTCAAGCGACCGAAGTATGCATCGATCAACTAATTAACCAACACTCTCGAATGATAGATAAACTAACAGATTCAGATATCGACACTGTGTGACTTGACACACACTTCACCCCGGCCGGCCCCTTTAGATATGATTTGACACGCCAACTTCCCCAGAATAGTTTCAGGAACAACGTACTGATATTGCTGATGCACTACTAAGCCCCAGTGATTGTCTGATTGAACGAATGAATGAACCAGCTCCTTGCAGCAATCCATCCAAGACAAGTGCATGCTAGCTACCCTGTACTTTCTTCTCTCTTTTGTTGGACCAAACATTGGTTCCTACTCAGTACAGCTACCAAACATAGATTCTATACTACTACTGCATAAAACACATTAGGACCTGACTTGATAGATGAAACCAAATTAAAGGGAATGAAAAGAGATTCAGTGCCTTAGTTTGATGGCAACCAAAAATCAAAATGGTGGGGCCATGCACTTGACATTCTTCTCTGAATCAGGTCAGGTGACTAATATGAAGACGCACAAATAATCATCACTTTCTAACCCACTCTGTAAAGCATGATATGATGTCGCTATACATGTAGTAACAGCGAATCATCTTTTTGCATCAAGCTCTAGCATGGAAGCACCAGGAGAGCATGATGAAGACACACTAGCGTATGGGATTACTCCACCACCAGCAATACTAGTTTGTAGTACCTATTGTCTTAGGGATGAGCGTGCAGGTTCAGTGGGGTGTTCTAGTGAAAGAAGGAATCAAATCTCTTGTATTCTGCTGATCTGGTCCACAAATCAACACGAGCATGACATCAGGGAGGGAATGTATGTATATGCCTGGTGGAGCCACAGGTTAATTAACTAAAGGACCAAGTATATCCCAAGAAAACTTTGGTCTGGAATTCTGAAAAAGGATTAGTTATCAAGAGACAGAAAGGGAGCTCGATGATCAGCAACAAAGTGGCTGACTATGATAAATACCAACACTATATTACCTTGCATTGAAAAAAAAAGTGCAATAGAAAGATGGAGCTAGGTTGCAGGAAAGTAAATCCAAGTATATCCCAAACGTAGGCAGCAGAGGAATACCAATCTCAATCGGAAACAAAGGGGAGAATATCACAAAGAGACTGCAGCCACAAAAGTGTCATCTTTCTGATGAGTCCACATAAGGATTCTTATCCGCAAATTGAAAGACCAATGTGCGAAAGCTTATTTGGGAGATGATAGTTTATTCTTTAGAATGTTCACTATACTTAACAAGGAAAACATTAATCAAATGGTGAGGGCATATGGAATCTGTGCCAACCAAGACACATGGCGCCCGTTCCTGAATAGGAAGCTGTCTTAATTATCTGAGCTGTACAAAATTGTTGGCACAAAAGGAGAATAAAAAATTGCTATGTTGGACAGTTAGATTCATGATGATATCATTCAAAAGAAAAAGTGGGACATGATAAGACAAAAACCATGCATATAATTGAGGATCATGTAAAATATTACCATTTGCACATGAGCAGCTGGCAGTAGGAGTAAAAAAAATCATGCTGAAGTGGGTACATATCACATATGCATCAGGGAAGATATCACCACTACAGAAACTTTGACAGAAATTACCATCAGTTGGAAACAGTTCTGACAGGCCAAAACTCAATTTGAACAGGCAGCAGAGCCTCTCAGTACACACTGACAAGCAACCGGACTAACCGTTAGTAGTGGGAGAAGCAACCATCCTTTGCTTCTCACTCTAATGATTTTTTGGTATGATCGATATGCCCATGATGCCGTGAGGACATATCTTAGGTTACCCCCAAAGCATGTCTGAAATGTCTGCTTCTCCCAAGAATAACCGTTAGTAGTGGGAGAAGCAGTCATCTTTTGCTTCACACTCTAAGATTGTTTGGTATGATCGATACGCCCATGACGCCGTGAGAACATATCTTAGGTTACCCCCAATGCATGTCCGAAATGCAAATGTGTGCAGCATTTAACCAATACAATTAATTGTATCCAAAGTAACTTCAAACGTGCATCCATCGACATTTATAAAACTAGATGATACCCCGCGCGTTGCTGCGGGATTGGCAACAAATATTTTACTGATAAAAATGTTAAAACAATTAGAAATTATTCTCAAAAGAAACCATGTTTATTTAGAGCCACTGGTTCAAATTATGGTGCAAAGCCAGGCTACTATGCATTCTTTACTAACGCAAGTATCCTACAGTTTATAATGTATATTATTTTGGTACATATATTGCTAATTTGAAAACTGAATGTGAATAATTATCACGAGAATGTAAATAATAAACTATATTATTTTGTGTAGAGAACTGCTGAAACACACAAACTTAAACAATGTTGTGTTTAATATGGCTAATATGGTCCATCTGTATGGTACAATTATATCAATATATTTTTCCAATCTTGACAATATGACCTAATCTCCAAGGCTCTGCATATATATTGTTTAAAAGCATCAATGATGAGTTTCTCTTACATTTCAGACACACCCTGTAGTTTGTAAAAATCCGCTTACAACACTGACTGAAAATAAATACTGCTAAAATTGTGAAATATATCTTCATATATGAAGGCTACATAAATTGAGTTTCCATCATTCTCCTGAAGATCGAAACCTTTAGCCTAAATGAATACCAGGCTAGCAGACCAAATCTCTAGTACCTAGAAGAGACCGGGAAGAGAAATATATTGGTACAGTCAGTGAGAGGTTGGAGGGAGCAACAATCAGCAGAGAAAGAACAACTAATATTACGAATAACAAAGTATGCACCTTGATCAGCAAATTATTCTTGCTGAATGCTCCCATAATCAGCCATGTCCGCACCTTGTCTAATGTCATGCTAATCGTCCAACATGCCAAAGAAAAACAGATTAGATCCAAATTCTGTAACACTGAAGATGAAAGATTAGTGGGCAAGTTGCCTTGACACCTCCCGCACATGTACACGATTTAGTCGTCCACTGATCGCTGCCGCCGCGGACGAATGTGAGCGGCCAGACGTTGCTTGTGGCTGGTGTACACCATCTGCTGGGACTAAGGAGGAGGAGGAGGCGTATGACTTGATTTATACTCGGAGATAATAGGGAGATGAAAGATGGAATCTTTAATGTTAAACCTGTGGGAGGGGAGTGGACACATGCGCTGAGTCAAATGGATTGGAGGCGCCTAATGAAAGACTCATTGTGTTACCTCAGGTATTAGCTAGTGGGGTTTTCCGTTACCAGTGGAAATAATCTTGTCGAGAACCATTCGTTCCATGTCAATCAGCTGGGCGGTTAGTCTTGGTTTTTTTTTTTCTAGCTGATAAAATGGCTTAACAGGAGAAATGATGTGGACCAATAAAAAGCTTGCTGAGGTGTATAGCTTGCATGACTTGGCAAGTTAGGATTGGTCAAGGATGTTTGATGAGGTGGATAGGCTGCATGTGAAGAGAAATGAGATCACCTATTAAGAATAGAAAGATAATACACGATTTGTACATGATGCTACACATTAGCATCGATTGGATGGGGACTGTGTAGACGCAAGGGCTGGCGAAGTGGGCACCAATTTGCCACTCGGACGATAGCGACATGCCATCGCCAAAGGGACAAGGTGGAAGAGCACTGGTGTGTCCTGTGAAAGTTTATGTATTTTATTTAATTCAAGAAAAACATTTTATGCTTTTCATAACAATATTTGCAAAATCATTTTAGTGAAAAAAATAAATCATGTTCATAGGTTAAGAAAAAAATGTTTAATGTGTTTCCCAATATATTAATAATGATCTATTCATGTTTTTGTGTAAGGAATGGCGAGGGGAGGAGTCTCTGCAATGATTTTGTTGAAAGAATAAGTACCAAGTGTGTATCCACCTCCAACCAGGTGTCTACGCTCACTTTTTGATTTGTTCATATATATTAGATGTCAAGTTCCTCCTATCATGAAAAAATCATAGACTTCTAAGAAACATATGCTATACACCAAAAAATAATGCATCTTCTTCAAATATTCATGACTTTATAAAATGATCATGTATCTCGAGATAAATGTTTATGTACGTCAGAAAAATATTCACGTATTTTTGAAATTTTAAAAGGAATGAAATTAAATAAAAATATTGAGACATGGTGAAATTTGAAAAATAAAAACCAAAAACACAAAATTTGAAAAGAAAAGTTTACATCCACCCTTGTTGGGTTGTCCAAGTGGCGCAAAGGGTGCACATAGGACGGAGGACGTAATTTTGTACGCGGGAAGGGAGGGGAGCTCTTGTATACCAACCAGTGCGGTGCCCGTACCGCACCGCACACCCCCCTCATGCTTGAGGTGGCTTGCTAGGCCGTGGCCCAACAACATCAAGTAAGTGATTTTCTTTTTCATTTCTTTTTTTCTTTTGTTGTTTTTTTTGTACAATGTGAACTTTTTGAAAATTGAAAACTTCCAAAATCTGAATAATTTTTAATTTGGACAATTTTCAAAAGTGAACATTTTTAATTTGAACAATATTTAAAATGAGTTTTGAATAAATTTTAATTTGGATAATTTCTAAATTTGAACATTTTTCAAATCCAAACAATTTTAAATTTGAACAATTTTTAAAATTAAACACTATTTAAGTATGCATTTTTTTTAACTTGAACTTTTTGAATTTGAGCAATTTCAAATCCAAACGTTTGTTAAGTTTACTTATTTTTTAATTTGAACATTATTTAAACTTGAACATTTTTCGAATTTTAATATTTTTAACATCTGAAAAATAAAATAAATAAATAAGAAACGGAAGCATAAAAATAAAACAGAAAAAAGAAATGGAAAAAGAAAACGGAAAACAAAAAAACAAAAAACAAAAAAAAGAAAGAAAAGGAAAAAAAGGGGAAAAAGGGGAAAAAAGTACCTACATGAGCCAGGCCCACACCCGTGCAAGGGTGTGTGGTAACTACCAGGCACCGACCTGGTCGGTGTATAGGTTTAGCGAAAGGGAGCGGGGATTTTCAAAAATTAAAAAGCAGATTAACAATGGCACGAGTTCAGAGTATCCTATATATGCCAACAAATCTGCTACACTAGAATGGATCCATTTCGGGGGTCAGCCCGTTAAACTGTCCTGGACTCCTGGCCTTGTTTGGATCATCATTCACTCGGCTGGACCGGCTTTTGTTTCTGGCTTTCGTTTGTCCTATTCCTATACTATCTCCTGGGCTATATTCCTTAGAAAAGATAATTGGGCCAATAGATACATTCCAGCGAATTTCCCTCACAACGCTCCCTTAGAAGAAGTTGTCGTAGATAAGGGATGCAAATGGTTTTCTTTTTAGAAAAAAAAATGAAAACTTCGCCTCTGCATGAATGGAAAGAATTTCAAATCCGTATGTGCACACAGTTTTGGCGATGCAGACATGGATATGGATCAAGCCAATACCTGCAGATTTTTTTTTCCAAATAGAGGATGTATCCCTAGCCTCTGTGTCAAAAAGATGCACACAACTATTTTATTGAATTATTCACCAAGCCTTACAAGATAAAACATTGATGTACCCGAAGCACACCTGGGCAAAGTTCGGGCCGGGCCAGGTTTCGGGCTGGGCTTAAAAAAGCCCGCGGGTAAAAAGTCAGGCCCGAGCCCGGCCCGGCCCGACCGTCGGGCCTGTAATTCAAGCCCGAACCCGGCCCGAATGAGCAAAAAGCCCGGCCCGGCCCGAGAAGCCCGGCCCGACTAGGCTAAAATGCACGAAAATGAAGGCCCGAGCCCGGCCCGGCCCGACGTTCGGGCTCAGATTTCAGGCCCGAGCCCGGCCCGAAGTGCAAGCCCGACCCGGCCCGGCCCGGGATTTTCGGGCCGGGCCGTCCGGGCCGGGCTGCCCATGCCCAGATGTAACCCGAAGCCACCAACTTGGCCATAAGAAATGCTACACCTACAAGCTTGATGAAGAGGGTGGTCGTGATTAGGAACGTCTGCCTTGACCTCCCACCTATGCATATCATCTAAAACCGGTGCACCAGTCCAGCAAACCCTCAGCATGCAATGTATGCACATGCTACAAAAGTTATCGCCGCCGTCTTCCGCGTGCCCATCTTCAGGACAAGGATCTATGCATTGACCTTGTTAGGTCTCCTTCGACGACACCACGACGCTAGACAGCGCCACCGCCCTGCGCGCGTCCAACATCACACGTTCACCACCGAGACCTCGTTGCGCCACACCGCCGAGACTCGTCATCGTCGATGCGCTAGAAACAACACCGCTTCACCTAAAACCAATGCACTGGTCCCTCGGGACGATGCATACCTCCAAGATTGATGAACCCAAGGGGGTAACGACGTAGAAGAATCGTCATTATCCGATCCAATGATCTGGGGTTTCCCCGCAGTAGCAGAAGGAACCGGGAGCTTCACCTCGATAATTCCTTCAAGAACGCAATACGTCGCCATCACCGGCTCCGACCAAAACCTGAAATCAAGGTTTTCACCCCGATCTGCCACACCAGAAATTCCATCCAGCAGACTGTACATCGGACCGAGCACCACCAGGACCTCGTCGTTGACCAGGCCTGCACTAGGCCCGTCGGCCTAGTGGACCTTGCGGCCGCCGCAGCCACACACTAGTACGAAGGGATCCTAACGCCAAAGACCCGGCGAAGGGAATGCCACATGCGCTGTCATAGGACAAGCGCGCACCACAGAAGTTGCATCGCTCGCGCTGCCTAGAGCGTCGGACACCACGATGAAGCCCGATGCCCTGCGGTCGGGAACTCACCCGCTCCGCTACGATCACTCACGCATGCGACAAGAGGGGGCATCATAGTCGAGGGCATCCATGTCAATCAAATATGCCGCCCTACAGACTGGTGGCTGCCACGAGCGAACGGCCCGCTGCTGCTGTTGGCCGCATAGGCTTCGCCCAGCGGTTTCCTCGGACGACGATGCAATGAGAGGGGAAGGCTTGGGACGTGGCGGTGCTAGGGTTGGGGGCGCTCGAGTCTCCCCTAGGCTATGCGTCGTGGGTGATATGATAGTGGCTATAGTATTGATAATGTTCAATGGATATGGATTCTCCAACATTTTTTGCGGATTACCGAGGTCCTCAAAGAGGATTATCAGATAAAATTAGGTAGTAAAGATTTTATCACTTTTCCTTGTCTCTGATATGTATGTAGGTCTTACGAAATATTATGGATAAACAAAGGCAAGAGGAGCAAAGAGGACATAATACGGAGGAGCTACACGCGCCAGACTAGCCATTTGAGAAGTGGGAAAATGTGAATTTTACCCATGCTCACGTCCCCGCGGAGGAGGATCCTTATCATGCACGAAATTTACTATAATGCACAAAAATGAGATGTATCTTCTCTCTTTCCCTTAGGCGTTTACTAGGCCGGCTTAGAAAGATGCTAAAACCTATTGTTTGAGAGAGGTAAAACCTACCTGATTACATATTCCTAGTTTAAGTTGATGTCAACACCGGATTTTTAAGTCCAGATACCTATTATGCCATACATCGCATTCCCAGGAAGATTGTTTTTGCGAGACATAATAAGTTCATATCACAGCACATCATTCATTACAACCACTAGTGGAAAACGGGGCAATAGGCCCGGTCCATTTGGGCCTTTAGACCCGGTTCCCGAACCGGGACCAACTAGGCGGGACTAAAGGGGGTACCCTTTAGTCCCGGTTCAAAGATAAACCGGGCCTAAAGGCCTCAACACGTGGTGCGACCAGGGAGCTCGCGCCGGAAGGGCTTTGGTCCCGGTTCGTGGTACGAACCGGGCCTATAGTTTCTCGCCGCGGCGCAGAATTGCTATTTCTCCGCCGCGGCACAGATTTGGGCTGTACCAGCGTTTCTCGCCGCGGCAGAGAAACAGTCTGTTTCCCTTGCCGCGGCAGAGTTTCAGCAATGCATATATATATCATTCAAGAAACCACAGAAAATCGTCATGAATATATATAGACATCGTCAACAGTACACGACATAGTCAACACAGTACACGTAATGCATGCATATTTACAATACAACTCTTCCTGAACGAATATCCTCCTCCGTCACGATCTTCCGATAGTGCTCTCCACCTGGGGTAAGGACCTCGGTAATAAAGAATCCCGCGATTTCCTCTTGAATTGCTTTTATTTGATCCGCTGTTATGAGAGTGTCCCGCAGGCGTGTCATCTATATTTAAAAAAGGAGATCAATATATGAATGGAACTCAATACAATAGATGGTACTAATTAAGATTAATTGTGAAAATTTGTTATCGTACACGAGTGTGGTGTATTTGGGCATCCCCACCCTTGGGACAGGACATGTCACGCATGAAGGTGCAGACGTAGTATCCACATAAGTTATTCCCTTTTTCCTGCCTCATACACTTTACGAAAAAATAGTTCGATCAAACTAATAATCAAGCATCGTATTGAAAGTAAATATCATATATAAAGTTTCACGGACATAGCTATATATATAGTACTACTTACAGGGTAATCTCTAAATGTAAGCTCCGGTTTCCATTCACCCGGAACAGTATTGATGAACCGTTTCCAAGCCCTGCCCGGCAAAAAATAATGAGTAAATGAGTAATTGATTAGTTGATGATATCTTCGAATTAGAGCAGATGAAGATGCCAATACGAAATTGATTGAAACTACCTCCGGAGGATGGCAGCCATGTCCGCCCATTCCGCATATTCTTTACGTTTCGAGTCCATGACGTTTACGACTCCAAGGTGAAGATCAATGATTAGGAGAATAAAGTGGAAACCGCACAAGCATAGCTCAATGATTACGAGAATAAAGTGGAAGGTGCACAAGCATAATGTATGTTATATATAACACTCACTTGAAGTTGTAGGGAAAGAATATATCCTCTTTGTCTGCTTGCTTCTCTAAAAACATTACGATGTTGTCCTCTCGTGTCCTTGGGGTACCGTCGAACCGTAACTTCATGAACTCGTGTTTGGGTCTATGAACCCCAGCGGTAGGAGCTTGCCTCTTTTGTATTCCAGCTTCTTCATTCTGCATAATTAAATGTATAGCGTACACAAAGAATATAATAAGGATAATTGTTAGTGCAAATGAATGAGCTACAAACTTAATTACACAAATAAATCACTTACAGTGCAGTAGCAACTGATAACAGCTTTGTCGAGGGCGTCTTGATTGAATAACTGGAAACAGTTCTTCTATCTCAATGTTTATCTCGTCTTCCCCCGGAAGTAATGCTCATCTCTAAGATACACCGTGAGGTAGCTTTCACTTCTTCGACGAGGCTTTCAGGTACCATTCATGCAACCTTCGCATCCGAGTCCCTAGACGCGCGAGCTCGCCAGGTTTGACGAGATCTTTTCCGTATCTATACGTGTTTACCACTTGAGCCGTTGGATAGTAATCTTCGTACTCAACCGATGCTCCCTGAGCTCTAGCCGCCCGTTCGATCATCGATGCCGTCTCCGGATCATGATATGGCTCCACGATGAAGTGGGGTGCGGCCTGAATGTCCTGCTGTCCAAGCCGTGCGACTTTTTTTGCTTCTTTACTCGCTCTAGAGGACTGTCCAAGAGAGCGGTCATAATCAGCTCTCAGCTCAGGTCTCTTCATTCTCGTCTCGGCAAAGTGCTTCACTGTCTGCGGTGGAATAAACATCTTCTTCGGCGCAGTTGCAAGAAACGCCTTTTGCTCTTCAGTCTGCTCATGTGGTAACAACTCTGGAGTCTGTGCCCTCATTGGAGTTGATGATCTCTTCGGAGCTGTAGGAGGTGCCGCGGACAGCTTCCTCTTTTGCTTAAGTGGAGGCGGCGGAGTCTCCTGACGAGGAGGAGGAGGAGGCGGAGGAGTATTTTCACGCGGAGCAGACTGGTCATGGATAGGGGAATCATCATCGCGCACAGGAGAATCATCACGCGGAGGAGACTCAGGTGGCGGAGGAGGCGGAGGTGGCATGCTTGTTGGCTTCTCACCTGGAAACACAATGTTCTCCTTCCGCCATTGCACGGTGGTTCTACGGGCTTCTCCCAGTTCTTGGATGACCCTGTTTTGGGGGCGTCGGCAGGGGCGCCGGCAGTACCGGCACCGCCACGGACTCGGCGCTCCTCCTCGCTCGCTCTTTCTCTATTTCGCGACCCTAAGTCTATGTCGCCCTAAGTCTATGTCGCGGCGGCACCGCTACGGACTCGGCACCGCCACGGTCTAAGTCGTCGGCGCGCGTGGGGGTGGCGCCGACACAAATGAATCTATTTTGTAACTTTTCTAACTTTTTTCTAACTAATTTTACTAAATTTTTTCTAACTAATTTTACTAACACTAACTAACTAATTTTCTAACTTTTCTCTAACTAATTTTACTAACACTAACTAACTAATTTTACTAACACACTAACTAATTTTACTAACACACTAACTAATTTTACTAACACACTAACACATTAACTAATTTTACTAACACACTAATTTTACTAACACACTAATTTTACTAACACACTAATTTTACTAACACACTAACTAATTTTACTAACACACTAATTTTAACTAAATTATCACTAAAACTAACTAGACTATAATCTAACAAATGAAAAAAAAAATCACGGAGGAGGCTTACCGGCGGAGGGAGAGGCGCGGTGGCGGCGGGGTCGGCGGCGGCGATGGCGGCGGACGGCGAGGAGAGGCGGAGGCGGGCGCGGCGGAGGCGGGCGCGGTGGCGGCGGACGACGCGGTGGCGGGCGCGGGCTCGGGCTCGGGCGGCGCGCGGTGGCGGGCGGGCGACGCGGTGGCGGGCGGGCGCGCGGGCTCGGGCGGCGCGCGGTCGGCGGGCGCGGTGGCGGAGGCGGTGGCGCGAGGCGACGGCGACGGCGCGCGGGAGGGCGGCGGCGATGACGAAGCGGCGGCCGGCGGCGATTTCGGCAGCCTGGCGGCGTCGGCTGCTTCGTCTCCGCGGGATTGATCTCCCGCGGAGACGAAGTGTTTTCTTATATAGTCCCCTCTTTGGACCCGGTTCGTGTTACAAACCGGGTCCAAAGGCCCTTTGGACCCGGTTTGTAATACAAACCGGGACTAAAGGCCATTTTTGCTGCGTTTTCGCTGCGCGCGCAAAAAGGCTTTTAGTCCCGGTTTGTAATACAAACCGGGTCCAAAGGCCAAATTTTTTAAAAAAATTTCATTCCCGCCTTATTTCAAATGAAAAAAAGCCACCGCACCGCCACCGCCTGGCCACCACCGTCACCGCCGTGTAGTGGCCACCGCCGCCACCGCCACCGCCTGCCCCGCCCCGCCCGCCGCCACCGCCACACGTGTCCCTTCCCCGTGCCACGTGTCGCCGCCGCTTCCACGTGCCTCGCCCCGCCGTCACCGCCATGTACGGGCCACCGCCGTGTACTGGCCACCGTCGGCACCGCCGTGTACTGCCCACCACCGCCACCGCCACCGCCTGGCCACCACCGTCACCGCCATGTACGGGCCACCGCCGTGTACTGCCCACCACCGCCACCGCCACACGTGTCCCTTCCCCGTGCCACGTGTCGCCGCCGCTTCCACGTGCCTCGCCCCGCCGCCACCGCCGTGCGACGTGTAGATCCCGCTTCCACGTGCCACGCCCCGACGCTTCCCCGCGCCAGCTGTCGCCGCCGCTTCCACGTGCCACGCCCCGCCGCTTCCCCGCGCCACCTGTCGCCAAACTTGCCGCGTCGCTGTGCTATAAAGCGCCGCGTGCGCGCGGAACCACACGTCGCCGTTGCCTCCGTTCATTCGTCGCCGGGATGCCGCCGCGCCGTCGCGGCTCGTCCGGTTTCCGTGGCGTCCGAGCGCGGCCGAACGGTAGGTTCTACGCCGAGATGCGTGCCGGTGGCTTCCGGCTCACCCTCGGCACGTACAACACCCCGGAGCTGGCGGCGCGCGCTACGACGCGGCCGCATGGCGATTTCGGCGGCCACGGTGCGACATGAACTTCCCAGACGTCGAATCGCTAGAGGAGGCGGAGTTCCTCGCGCCGACGCCGTGCCTCGTCGACGACGAGGACCGTCGCCGCCACCGCCAGGTGCAGCGCCGGATCGCAATCGCCGAGCACGACGAGGAGTTGATGCGCCAGTGGAGGGCGCAGTTCCCCAACGACGTCGACAACACCGCCGCGTTCTTCGCTGACCTCCGGGCACAACGCAGGTCCAACAGGGCCATCGTCGGGCCGTCGCCGTGTTCGAGCTCGATAACCCGAATACAACTTGGGCCGACAACGACCCTCGGTGGGACGACATTTGGACCGAGACAACCTCCGACGACGAGTAGATCGACTAGACTAGTTGTTTTTCTATTTTATTGTATTTTCAATAAAGTCGTTGTGGCGTACGCCGATGATGAGAAAAGTTTCCCGCCAGATTACATGTGGAATTAAAGTACATAACTCAACTGAAAATTAATTAAGATACATGGCCGTATAGTACTCGTGCCTAGCCCTATAGTACTCGTGCCTAGCTCAACTGAAAATTAATTAAGATACATGGCCAGATTCGACTGTTCGAGTCATTCAGTCATACTCGTGCCTGGCCCTATAGTACTCGCCACTGTAGTCGTCGTAGTCGCCGTCATCATCGTCGCTGGCATCGGGGTCGCGGTAGTCAAACCTCGGCGGGAGAGCACGCGTGGGCTGGGACCGAGGGTAGCGCAGGCGGGGGCCACGGTGGGCCATGACGCCCGGAGAGTTCGGTCGCGCCACCACAGCCGACGGCCGGCCTCGTTGAAGTTCGAAGGAGGCGGGCCGCCGTCCTCGTGCTCGGCGAGCGCCCTCTCACGCCGATTGATGAAGAAGCACTCCCAAGTCGGGCTGTAGTCGGGATGCCACTGGGGATTCCTCCGCTGCTCTGGCGTGAGCTCGAAGTAGTAGTGGTTCGTGATGGCCATCTCGCGCGCCACACCTAGAGGGACAGGAGGGACCGGTACCCCTCCGACGCTCGAGCAACCAGCCGGTAGGGACGCGGTAGCCCGGCGGGCAGGGGTAGTTCGACGCGCAAAGCGCCTCCGCCTCCCGGAGGGTTAGAGATACGATGGAAGCCATGTGACCTGGTGATGAGGTTTGCAGATATGAGTCTAGATGTGATATGTAAATGGAGGCCAAGCGAACATATATATAGTGAAAAAATGGCGGGAGGACGAAGGCGGGAAGCAGTGGAAAGCGCGGGAAGAAAAATAGGCGGGAACGCAGTGGCGCCAAAAACTGTCGGTGGGATAAGGACGTGTGGGTAACCTTTAGTCCCGGCTGGTGGGTACAACCGGGAGTAAAGATCATTTTTTTGTCATATCTAACAAAAGTGTCGGTGGGATAAAGACGTGTGGGTAACCTTTAGTCCCGGCTGGTGGGTACAACCGGGACGAAAGATCCTTTTTTTGTCATCTAACAAAACTGTCGGTGGGATAAAGACGTGTGGGTAACCTTTAGTCCCGGCTGGTGGGTACAACCGGGACTAAAGATCATTTTTTTGTCATCTAACAAAACTGTCGGTGGGATAAAGACGTGTGGGTAACCTTTAGTCCCGGCTGGTGGGTACAACCGGGACTAAAGATCCTTTTTTTGTCATCTAACAAAACTGTCGGTGGGATAAGGACGTGTGGGTAACCTTTAGTCCCGGCTGGTGGGTACAACCGGGACTAAAGATGTCGGCAGGATAAGAACGCATGGGTGGACGCACCGCTCGATGAGATAAAGCATGTAGCGCACGACGCCTGTCGAGTAGAAGCGGTGTTGTGCCTATAAAAGGAGCATCGATACGGCTTGCCAAGCAGATCAACAAGCCAAGCAGAGATTCATCCCCATGGATTGGAAAATCTCCCGTGGCGCAGCTTCTCGAAGATGTTGTTGGTGCACACGCCCTACGGCATCTTCGGAAGCTGCGCCTCGGAATTTTTTCCCTGCAAGCCCGTGAACCACTACATCTCCTCTAACAGTGTTGGGGAAAGGGTTGAGAAATCTCCCGTGGCGCAACTTCTCGAAGATGTCGTTGGTGCACAAGCCTTACGGCATCTTCGGAAGTTGCTCCTCGGAATTTTTTCCTGCAAGCCCCTGAACGACTACATCTCCTCTAATAGTGTTGGGGAAAGGGTTGGGAAATCTCCCGTGGCGCAGTTTCTCGAAGATGTTGTTGGTGCACATGCCCTACGGCATCTTCGGAAACTCGCGCTCGGAATTTTTCCCCCGCAAACCCGTGAACGACTACATCTCCTCTATATATATGGTACAAAAAGCCAACCACATCTCCACTTTTCATATCTTACATACAGTTAAATGATTACACAAAAATAAATGGGAAATTGATTGCCATGTTGAGATACTCATTTGTGCCATGGAGCATCTTCATCATTTAATCTTCTTCGGCCTTAACCATGGAGCATCTTCATCATTTAACTTGATGCTTGGATCAATGTTCACTCTGAAGGGTGGAATTTCATCAAACTTATTATAATCTTCCGACATGTCTGTCTTGTCCTCCACTCCCACGATGTTTCTTTTTCCGTAAAGAACTATGTGGCGCTTTGGCTCATCATTTGATGTATTTGTTTCCTTATGTTTCCTTTTTCTTGGTTTGCTAGACATATCCTTCACATAGAAAACCTGGGCCACATCCTTGGCTAGGACGAATGGTTCGTCTCTATACCCAAGATTGTTGAGATCCACTGTTGTCATTCCATACAACTTGTCTACCCGAACCCCGCCTCCTGTTTTGTTGACCCATTTGCACCTAAACAAAGGGACCTTAAAAGAAGGTCCATACTCAAGTTCCCGGATATCCTCTATGTAACCATAATATGTGTCATTTGGGCCTTCATTCATTATTGCATCAAAGCGGACACCACTGTTTTGGTTGGTGCTCTTTTTATCTTGGGCGATCGTGTAAAATGTATTCCCATTTATCTCGTACCCTTGGAAAGTCACTACAGTCGAAGATGGTGTCTGGGCCAGCAAGTACAACTGATCTTCAATATGTTCGTTATTCAGGAGATGTTTTTGCAACCAACCGCCGAAAGTCGACATGTGTTCACGTCTAATCCAATCGTTCGACTGCCCCGGGTTCTGGGAGCGTAGAAAGTTCTTGTGGTCACCGATATACGGAGCCACCAATGTGGAACTTTGTAGGACTGTGTAGTGTGCTTGAGTCAAAGAAATCCCGTCCCTACATATCATTGATTTCCTTCCCAGCGTGCCTTTTCCACTTAGTCTCCCTTCATGCCGCGATTCGGGAACACCAATCGGCTTAAGGTCGGGAATAAAGTCAACACAGTAATTCAATGACCTCCTCTGTTCCATAGCCCTTGGAGATGCTTCCTTCTGGCCTAGCACGGTTATGAACATATTTCTTCAAGACTCCCATGAACCTCTCGAAGGGGAACATATTGTGTAGAAACACGAGACCGAGAATGGAAATCTCATCGACCGGGTGAACGAGGAGATGTGTCATAATATTGAAGAAGGATGGTGGGAACACCAGCTCAAAACTAACGAGACATTGGACCACATCATTCTGCAACCTCGGTAGAATTTCTGGATTTATTACCTTCTGAGAAATTGCATTGAGGAATGCACATAGCTTCACAATGGGTAGTCGAACATTTTCCGGTAGAAGCCCCCTCAATGCAATCGGAAGCAACTGTGTCATTATCACGTGACAGTCATGAGACTTCAAGTTCTGGAATGTTTTCTTCTCCATATTTATTATTCCCTTTATATTGGAGGAGAAGCCGGACGGGACCTTGATACTCGCTAAGACATTCAAAAAATATTTCCTTCTCTCGCTTTTGTAAGAGCGTAGCTGGATAAATGACGTCCTTTAACTCTCTCATGCAGATTTTTGGGGTCTTTCCAACGTTGCTGGTCCTCCCGTGCTTCCGGTGTATCTTTTGTCTTCCCGTACACACCCGTAAAGCCTAGCAGTGTTCACGCAAAGATTCTTCGTCACGTGCATCACATCGATTGAAGAGCGGACCTCTAAGACTTCCCAATAGGGTAGATCCCAAAATATAGATTTCTTCTTCCACATGGGCGCGTGTCCGGCATCGTCATTCGGAACGGACCGTCCGCCGAGACCCTTTCCAAATATTACATCTAGATCCTTGACCATACAAATATATCAACACCATCACGATGGGGAGGCTTCCTCCGGTGATCAGCCTCACCGTTGTAATGCTTGCCTTTCTTTCTTACGGGATGGGTAAGCCTAAGAAATCGACGATGCCCCGTGTACACGACCTTCCGACCTTTTTCCAAATAATCACCTTCGAGCTCATGTAAACGAGTGTGTGCATGCATTGTATCCCTTGTTTGACTGTCCTGAAATGTTACCAAGAGCAGGCCAGTCATTGATGGTTACGAAAAGCATCGCTCTTAGGTCAAATTCCTCCTGCTTGTGCTCGTCCCACACACGTACACCTGCTAGGGACCACAGCTGTAGAAGTTCTTCGACTAATGGCTTCAGGTACACATCAATGTCGTTCCCGGGTTGCTTCGGGCCTTGTATGAGCACTGGCATCATAATGAACTTCCGCTTCATGCACAACCAAGGAGGAAGGTTATATATACAAAGAGTCACATGCCAGGTGCTATGGCTGCAGCTCTGCCTCTCCAAAAGGATTCATGCCATCCGTACCGAGACCAAACCGTAAGTTCCTTGCATCCCGTGCAAAGTTTGGGAACTCTCTATCGATTTTTCTCCATTGGGAGCCATCAGCAGGGTGCCTCAACATCACGTCTTTCTTACGGTCTTCTTTGTGCCATCGCAACAACCTAGCATGCTCTTTATTTCTGAACAAGCGTTTCAGCCGTGGTATTATAGGAGCATACCACATAACCTTGGCAGGAACCCTCTTCCTGGGGCGCTCGCCCTCAACATCACCAGGGTCATCTCGTCTGATCTTATACCGCAATGCGAGTGCACACCGGACATGCATCCAAATTCTCGTACTCACCGCGGTAGAGGATGCGATCATTAATGCATGCATGTATCTTTTGCACATCTAATCCTAGAGGGCGAGACAATCTTCTTCGCTTCGTACGTATCGGCGGGCAATTCGTTACCCCTTGGAAGCTTCCTCTTAATTATTGTCAGCAACTTTCCAAATCCTGAGTCGGTGACACCGTTCTCCGCCTTCCATTGCAACAATTCCGAGTGTGCTGCCTAGCTTTTTATGGCCATCTTCGCAAGTTGGGTATAACAATTTGTTGTGATCTTCTATCATCTTGTCGAAGGCCAACCTTTCCTTTTCAGTTTCACATTCTCTCCTTGCATCAGCAATGGCCCGGCCAAGATCATCATCAGCGAGGCTCATCCGGTGCCTCTTGATCTTCTACTTCATTGTCTTCATTGCCTTCGCAGTATCATCGTATTCAGGGAAATTGGGATAACCGTCATCATCCTCTTCCTCTTCTTCATTGTCTTCCATCATAACCCCTCTTTCTCCGTGCTTGGTCCAACAATAGTAACTCGGGCATGAAACCGGATCGCGGAAGGTGGCTGTGAATGAGACTCGAGCGAGCGTAATTTACGGTATTCTTGCAGTCCACACATGGACAATACATGAAGCCACCATGTTTGTTTGCCTCCGCCACGGCCATAAAATTATCCAGGCCCGCAGATGAACTCATCAAACCGTCGGTCAATGTACATCCATTGCCGATTCATCCGCATGATATAATTAAGCTGATCAAAACCATTACAGAACATCACGATGTATATATACACATGCATTTTATCAATTGCGGATGAAAAGGATAAAGTTGTTAACCTCGATGAAGAAGAAAAAAGCAAGTTAAGTGTGGCTTGATTTGTGTAAACTCAAGTGGCAAATCCTCTTAAGCATTTCATCGAACACCTCTTGTGCATGTGAAGAAGAGAGGAGAGCAATACACCCTCTTGTGAAGATAGTGAAAAAATGGCTAAGTGTGGCTCACACTTGGGCAGGGGCAAGGTTATATAGCCAGAGGGGGTCTTTGGACCCGGTTTGTCATACAAACCGGGACTAAAGGGTTCCCCAGGCTGACACGGCCTGCCGCGCCCTGCGGATGGACCCTTTGGACCCGGTTTGTATGACAAACCGGGTCCAAAGGCCGCTACGAGACAGGCGCCGGCCGGGTGGGGTCGTCCCGGGCAGAAACGAACCGGGTCCAATGGGGGCATTGGACCCGGTTTGGTTCAGCAGTGGGTCATTTGCTTGGGACCAAAGGCCTCTTCTCCACTAGTGAACATCATAATAGTCTTACAACAAAAGGATCACATGATCCAGTCTCATTACAACACTTGATCTAATGATCAATACATAACACATAGCGGGAGTACGTAGTAGAATCCATCTATTCCACAGGCAACGCTTGACGTCAGGAGACGGTCCTAGTTGTCATAGACATCCTGTTGTCCGTCATCCTGATACTGCTGCTCTTCTTCATAGTCTGGCAATTTGAATAGTCAGGGACACAGCCGTGAGTACTTTAAAGTACTCGCAAACTAATACTAATGTAAGTACTAACAGTTTTAGTGAGAGTGTTCTAAGCTCTAGGTTCATTTGCATAAAGCCAGTTTTATTTCATAAGCATTTGGTAAACAAAACTCTTCATTTGCCTAACTTAACTCAAGTGGGAACATTAGTGTCATTCCCAAGACTCTGTTGTGATCAAGTCAAAATCACCTTTCAAGTCACCATTCATTTTTAGAAATCATCTGACAACGGAACAGTATGGCCATCCAACCGTCCATAACCATGGACACGGCTATTCGAATAGGTTTACACTCTGCAGAGGTTGCACACTTGTGCCACAACATTTGATTACATCCGTCAGGGATAACCCTGAATAATCATAACTCAGCATGCGTATCATCAACCATTAACCTTTCACTTACACATCCTAATATAGGCACCTCCCCCATGAGTTTGGCCTTCCAGTGATAACCAACTGCTATCCTGGGAACTGCACAGGGCTTGGGTAGGGCATTCAACTCATTTCACGTCATTTCACTTTCAACGGAGGCAGCCTTGGCATAACCTCTATGACACTTGTTCATAGGGAACCCATACTAAGACACATAAATTTCCAGCTAAAGCCTTACCCATAATCAGGTATTGTGGGGGTACTCAAGAATTGGAATGGTATCGCATCCGAACCCAATCATCAGTTTTTATCAGAATCACCATTTCATTCAAGTCACTTTCACCTTCAAAATCTTTCAATAGAATGACTCATCATTCCAAGGTTTTCAAATTCAAAAGAGTCACATGTTCCCAGCTAGAGTAGTCACTTTTAGTTTTAGCACTAGCAACTAGTCATGAGGGGTGCTAACTAGCTTGTAGCTTTCTAGGCTAGCTTTGATGTTCTTGAACTACTTCATATCTAGACTCAAGTCAACTATAAAAGTAAGACTTGGAAATTCAAGTAAAAGTTTTGAGAGATAAAAACTGGGACTTGTAAAGTAAAACACAAAGTAGTATGGTATGAGTGCCTTGCTCAAGTTGAACTTGCACTAGGGTAACTTGCAAGAGTATAGCTTGCCTTGATTGGTACAGTGATCAAAGCTTTCTTCTTCTTCCTGGTAGAATACCTCCTCCTCCGGGTAGTCCTCGGTACTAGCGTCTATAAACGGATACGAGGTATACAATCACCACACAAGGCTTAAGTACTAGACTTAGCACACAAATGGATCACACAAGCCATCATATCATCACAACCTTAATTACAAGGGGGTTGGCTTTGTGTTTAAGAAAACTTGTAAGAGAAATAATTTCCTCTCATTGAATCTTATTAAGATTTAATTTCCTCAAATAATAAGTGTGAGATCATGTTGACCAAGGTCAACACTTCACCTTTATTATTTGAGAAAAATGATTTAAATGAGGTACTAAACCTCATGCCATTTAAGGTAAGAGAAAAGAGAGGAGGCGGATGGTGTGGTGAATTGAGGCGCGGGAGGCCTCCTTTTATAGCGGCATCGAGGCCTGCGGCGCACCGGGGCAGGTCGAGCGTGACGACGGCGATACAGTGGTGGAGGGAGTTGGGCGCTGACGCAGGGGCGTAGGCGACGTCATGGCGAGCACGGCGCGCTTGACGGTTGTTGAAAACGAGGCAGTGACGCGGGCTAGAGGTTGATGGGAGCTCTCAGTACCGCGGCGGAAATCTTTGATGGTGACGACGGCGAGCGTCCTCTCCGGCGCAGGTGAGCATGTCTACCAGGTAGAGGGTGACGTGGTTGTGCTAGGGCGAGAGGAGAAGTCAAGGGGAGGACGAGGGTGACGAGGCGCGTCGACGCTCTGGCGCGTCCAGGGACGTCAGCGTGCACGCTCTGGCGCGTCCTGGGCGTACTAGGCGCGTCGTGTTCCGGCGTTGCAGTGCGTCTACTGGCCAAGGGTGAGCACGAGCGTGACGAGGAGAGTGTGCAGCGTCTCCAGGACATGCTGATGCACGGTGGAAGTGACCAGAGAGGAGAGTGACATGGTGGAGTGGCAAGGTACACGACATGGTCAAAATGGTGATGATCTCATGCTCCAAACCGTGTCTCTGGTGCTTGGCATGATGCAAGGGGTACAGGAGGGGACTAATGCTGACCAAAGCTTGAGGGTTTAGGCAAAAATCTACTGGATAAAAGCATGTGTGTAGTTGGCAGATTATTGCACATAAGGTGTTTGTGTTAATGGCCACAAGAGAATTCTTTTTGAATTTTGCAAAGATTTTTGGTGGAGTTGATTCTAATATTATTTGGCACACAATGGTGGTGGTGGTGTGCAAAATGGTGCAAGTTTGTGAAAATCCAAAATGGACCCAATCTAGAATCTGATTTGATGTTCCCTCTTTGCTTGATCATATTAAGAAATGTAGAAAGAATTTGTAGGGATGGTTTTTACGAAATTTGTTCATCTTGATGAGGTCTTGGATAAGGTGCAAAGATTTGGGATAGTTTGGTTTAAGAATCTCTTAATCCAGGGGCTCAAAGTGGGTACCCTGGTGTGAAAGTCAAAAATGACCATTATCACATGTGGTTAAGTTTTGAATTTTTCTTTGATTTGATTTTGGTTTCTTTTACGCAAAAGGGATTGTTTTGAGTTTAGATGAGTTTACAAACCATTGGCACAAATTAATATGGCCTAGGTTAAAGATTTGCCAAATTGGCCATAAGCACATGTGTGGTGTTATTTGCATTTTTTCTATTTTTCTTCTTTGCTTCTATTTGATCACAACCATCATGGTTTAGGGTTTTAGCAACTTTGATAAGCACTAAAGCAATCATCATGGCAATGTCACAATATAATGCATGAACACTATGCATAGTACCATATTCAAATAAAAGTTTTTGTTAGTTCTAAATTTTGAATATTGGAAACCACTTTTCTTATTGATTTAAAATTTGGGATGTTACAGTTGACAAGTATGCCATGACTTGGAATACAAGTCTTCCATCTTCGGGAACCTACCGGAATCCAGCTGGGGCCTCTCGTAGTCGGTGGGACACCATCTTCTAGCAATTGGGCTGCCCGGTAGTCTTGATAGCTTTGCCGCCCAAATGGGCCACATGGGCTTGCTAGTTTAAAGCCCTGGTCTAGTATACCCTATCTGGCATAACCCCGACACTCTTGCGAGCTCGTCTTTAGAATCGGTCTTCCTAGTCTTCGGCGCGAAGGAACATCTGTTTGACATGGGCCAACTTTGACTTCGTGAGGCCGCTATGACGATATCTCCTTGTCGATCGTTTATTCGGCGAAGGCGGAGTTACTGGCTCATGGAGAAGTGATGACGATAGCGGTAATGAGCAACCTCGATAACAACACTCGTCTTCTGTGGTGCGTGTGTGGAGTACGTTTGGTAGCCAGGTTGGCTGTGTGCCCTCACAACGGTTGTGTACCATAACGGTCGGCCAAGCCGTTTGTACAGATTTTCGCCCGGTTTACACTAATTTTAACCGGCCAACTCGCTTCTGATTAATATGAAAATGACAAGACTTTATCCTTATTTCAGAAAAAACAATATGATCGAATTCAGTATATATAACTGCTCTGATCACCTGCATAAATCTTTGTGTGTATTGAACTTGTTAACAACTTTTGAAATTAGTAAATTTGGCAGGTTAATCATTTGTTGATAATTAGGAATGTTTCAGCATAAGGGTGCAGCAGGGCTGCTACTGCTGCTGCTGGAAGTGGTAGTAGTACAGTATGTATGTACTGGGTCGTCAGATGTTCGAGAAATTGATCGATCGGTGAAGTAGTCACAGTCACGCACTCACGCAGATCGAGGAGCTTGTACACGTCCGCACGACTCAAAAAACGCCTTTTTCCAACCTTTCCCCCCTCCGCCCTCTTGACTGCGTCGTGTGCCTATGAAATCTGAATACCGGCCCGGCTGCCATCTCTTGACTCTCTCTCTCTCTCTCTCTAGCTATGGCATGGTTGTGTTATGTTGTTGTCAAAAATTTATTACTCGGGTGAACCTGCACGTTAAGTACTAAATTTCAAAAGTTCTTCTAAGCCTAACCAATCTTCTAAGCCCCCTGCTTCTCCTCCGGCTTGACTAACATCACACTAGTTCTCCCGAGTAATAAATTTTCTAAGCCACTAGTGCCACCCTAACCAATCTATTACTCGGGTGAACCTGCATGTAAGTACCGTCGTTTAGGTATCCGAACCATCAGTCCATCGCATGGCAGAAAGGTCTTTCTGATGAATTGGTCCAACTCTCTCTTTTAAGACGTACCCAGAATGGAATTTAGAAATAGATATATATAGCTATACGAAGAACAGTTAAGTGATTACGAAACTTGGCCTGTTTTTACATGTTGCTATCTTCCATGGTTATGGATTAATAATAGAGAGCAGTAAGGGTTGACACTATCAAAACATGCCAAAAGTCAGGCTGTTGAACGCAGTCCAACTAAATAACGCCCTACCGGCGGACCGTAGACATATGTGCATAGTCAAGACAAGACTTGCTCAAGTCATAATCTAGTATATGGATCCCTCGATGTTGATTCCAGAAGATTCAAATGGTAACTTTGTAAACTAAAACCCCGTTTGCCTCAGTATCACTGCAACAACGTATATACTGAGCATAAAATTACAAACACTTTCGGACCTAAAATTGATTAAGAAGGGATTAGCTAGGTTATTTTACAATTCAAAGTTAACCCACCGTAATCTGCAATTTTATGTTTAGCGTAATGTCCAGATTGAGAACTAAGTTAGTTCTCAATTGACTAGTTGACTGACATCACCACTTAATTCTCGATCGACTGACCGTCTTTTCTTCCCTACATGGTCTTCTTCTCCACCTCGTGTGAGCACTGCTAGCTCCTCTCCATCTTCCGGGGAGTTGCACCTCCCCCGCAAGGACCGCCGTCCACCCCGCCTACGGCTGGCGGCAGCGCGCCGCCGCAATGCATCTCTTTCCTGCCCCGCCTCTAGCTCCTGCTCCACTAGTGCCACCCTAACCAATCTTCTAAGCCCCCTGCTTCTCCTCCGGCTTGACTAACATCACACTAGTTCTCGGTTGACTAACGTCACCGCCTTTCCTTCCCTATGGTTTTCTTCTCCGGCTCTCGCGGGCATCGCTCCGCTCCATCTTCCGACGAGTTGCGCCTCCCCCACAAAGACCGTCGTCCACCCCTCCTGCTGCTGGCATGCTTCCGGCATGCCTCACTTTCCCGCCCTACCTCTAGCTCCTGCGCTGCCGGTCCACCGCCACCCTAACCATCCTAAGTTTCTTCCTCGACGGAGTCCACCCGCCACGGCCAGCCATGTTGGGCGGCCAGCTCTCTCATCTCTCTTTGTTTTATGGTCATGGTCGGGAGTTAGATACGAGAGAACGTGAGGTTGAGGAAGATGGGGAAGAGATTTTTAGATCAGCATGGATCTTGTTCCCTTGATAACATCAACGAAACCTGCACGAGCACATGTGTGAGAAGATGAGAAAGGGAGATAAGGCTAGCTAACAGGACCCCGGATCGTAGCACAATGGTCCAACATCGAATAAGAAGGCGACTGTCATTAACCAATTTTCGGAAAATTATGTTTATTTCCCGGTTAAGCTAAGCGAAATTCGCATCTCATCAACAACTTCTAATAAAGAGTGTGACTATTTCTCACTCGACTGAGAACTAACTTTGTTCTCGGTCATTAGTTGCAACTCGTGTTGCAACTGATGACTAGCACGACAAAGCAAATCTAACGGCCCAGATAATTTTTTATAGTTGCAACTCCACTTGCAACTAAAAAAAAGTTGCAACTTCGTTTGCAACTGGAAAAAAAAACTCAGTTACAACCCAACTTGCAATTCATATGAATGAATCACGATGCAACCAAATGGTGTAGGACTTAACTGAGCACGGACTAGCTGAGAACTAGCAAATCCCTCTAATAAAATATTGTTAAGTAGTGGACCACGTGACTAATTCTAGAAAAGATTAGCCTGAACGATCGTATCTAGGAGCTGAATCGAGGAGCCTTCTCCTGTTGTAGCTAGAAAACGACAGAGGAACTAGCCGCAATAGAAGGAGAGCTTGAGATACGAACATGTCTCTGACCTGGTTCTTCAGTCAGTTCTAGTCAAATCTCAGATAGGCAAGAAACAGAATAGGATTGCACCGCAGCCATCCAGAATTGGCGCCATCCCATGCATGCACCCGTCACCTCCGTCACCTTTGGTTGCTTGGACGTGTTCAAAGCGAAAAACTTTCTTCGATCGCCTTGTATTATATTGCAATCGAGTGCTTTCTTGACCCGTTACACGCCCATAACTCGCACCATCAGATCCAAGTAAATCCTGCTATACTACTACACCTTTTCTCAATTAAGTACTAGCTCTTCTTCCATCTCTAAATAGCATCCCGAGCTCGGTCGTCACTGATAACTTTCAGCCGCCACCTCTATATATGCATGCTCCACTAGACAGGAGACACGTACGTTTGCTGCCGCCTCATTTTGACACTTGAACGTTTCTCACTGACCGATCGATCAGCTCTTCTACTACTTCGAAGCGACGTCGCCCACCTTGGCATCGACACGATCGATCATGGAGCACTCCGCTTCTGCCCCGACGACGGCCTCTTCCTCCTCGCCGCAGCGCGGTGGTGGCCGAGAGCTGCAGCTGCAGGGCCCGCGCCCCACGCCGCTGAGGGTGCACAAGGACTCGCACAGGATCAGGAAGCCTACGGCGCAGGTACGGCAGCCGGTCATCATCTACACGGTGTCGCCCAAGGTCGTGCACGCTCACCCCGCCGAGTTCATGTCCGTCGTGCAGCGCCTCACCGGCGCCTCCTCCTCCTCGTCTCTCCCGCCGCCACCGCCACAGCAGCAGCCGCCGTTCCCGTTCTTCCCGCACCAGCCATCGTCCTCCATGCTCCCGCCGGCGCTGCCGTTCCCGTTCCACGTCCAAGCAGCAGCAGCTGCTGCTGCAGCACAGCAGCCGCAGGAGGGCGCGCTGCTCCAGCTACAACACTCGCCCGCCGCGCGCCTCGCCGCCATGGAGCAGGCGTCGGCGCAGCCGGCCGCACGGACCGGTGTTCACCGTGGGGGGCTACCGCCGTTGCCGAGCATCCTGTCTCCCGTGCCGGGGTCTTTCCCGGCGATCCCGCCGGGCTTCTTCTCCACGCCATCCGGCAGCGCAGGCGGCATCAACCTGTTCGGCGAGCTGATCAGCCCGGCATTCCCTGGCGGACACGGCGCGTTTGCCGGTGCAGCTCCTCCTCCAATGTCGTCGTCGTTACAGTATTTCCCAGCTGCAGCTGCGCCGTCGCCGTCTACGCCATACTACTGGGATCTCTTCAACAACCACCCAAACCACCTTTGAATGCATCTCCGTCTGCAGGGTTGACCAAATTTGTAAGCCGTATATGTACACATCTGGCATTGATGAGATGTGATAGGAGGAGCAATGAAATTGAGAGTGAGTTAGCTATAGATCGATAGGCTAAGTCAGCTTGCTACTAGTACTGCTCACTAGTCGCATGCTAGCTGCAACAAAGCTTCATCCAAGCTAGCTCACATCTACTGTAGTAGTAGTAGTAACAATATTTGTTTGCACCCCAATTTGGAGGTGATCGAGGATAGGATAGATCATATAGACGGAAGAGACTTGATCGGTGAATTCATTATTTTCACATCAAACGAAAAAATAACTTACATCGTCATACTATTCCTCCCAGCCTGCCATGTATGCACTCACATGCCCACGCTCCTCCGTTCAGCTCCCAAAACGTGTTTTGTTATTTTTAGATACCATGTTTATTTGAAGTAGCAAATAGTACATGGTAGAGATACATATATGGGCTGATTTTAGCGATTACAAAATAATTTAAAAAAAACGAGCAAATTTTTGAGATATTCAAACTCTTTCTTCTTCGAGGACACAAGCTTCTACTTTTCTGAAGGTTTCCGTAGAAAAATGACATAGATGTCAAACCGAAGACTTGTAAATACCCACGAGGGTTCTCTCATAATTTTTCTCATAATTTTGATTAAATCTTTAAACCCAAAATATGTGGTAGCCCAAATGTGTTTCAGCCCATGTTGGTGGGTGCACATGAGTGGCAAGAGGTGGATGCTAAGATTAGTCCACACGGAAATTTGGAAGAAAGTTAGACCATTTTATAATAAAAGTTGTTTCACCATTTACTAAGATAGTAAGGAAAAAAGTGGTACATGCACACTCTCCCTCCGCCCCTGCCCGTATTGCCTCGTCCTGTCACGGCATGCGCATGATACCTTACACGAATGAGCGTTACACGAATGATCGTGGGCTATTGTACCAACTCAAACATGGGCTCTAGGATCTCCCAAGCGGGTTGTATATCAAGTGACGAGTTAGTGTTTTTTCTCTCTCACTGCTTCCCGCCATCATAGTCTGATCCATCCCGACGCAGCATGCACCGACGAACGGCAGAGCAAGTCTCCAGAACCAATTGCCTTGTGGTCTGTGAGCCGGCTGACCGGGTTGTACGTCGGACACTGATGAATCATGGTGAAATTCCAGTTTTTCAACACAAAATCATACAAAAGCTCATATACTTGTACATATATTACAACAATGTAGAGTGGAACCTGTGCATAGAGGTGTATGTCATTCTAATGGCATGAGGTACTAGGCAAACCCTAACCCTAACCCTAGTTTTCTCAAATCCCCTCAACAAATGTGCAATGTATGAGGAAATCAAGACATAGGAATATGGGGAGGGGAAATTACCCGAAGACATTGTCCTCCGTGCTCAAGGGAACAAGAAGAACATCAAGAGGAAGCTTGAGGGGAAAAACCCAAAAACTCCAAATGTGGCTTGAGAGGGACCAAATCCCTTGGTGAAGATCCTCCAAGGTACCTGATCTATGGTGGAGTGGAGTTTGGGGGGATTTTAGTGGTGGGAAAGCCCTAGGGAGTGGTGGAGAGGTGAAGGGCGCCGCCAATGGTGGTTGTGGTGGAAGGGGGAAGTGACGAGGAAGACCTAAGGGGTACCCATCGAGTCCCCACTTATCCAGCCATCGACCGGCGGAAGTCCCGGCCGACCGGGCTGGGGACCGGGCCACCCGGTTGTGGAACCGGTTGGACCGGGCCAAGGACCGGACCAGCACTTTTTTTAATCCCTTTTTGCCTTTTTCTTTGTGCAAAAGTGTGTGTATGATCAGAAGATGACATGTACATGTAGATAGATAGACGTATGATAAGAGGAGCACAGACATGGGGTAGAAAACGCAAGGTTTTCTAGGCATACCCATTGGAGTGAAATCCAAACAAGATGTAGATAGCAACAATGGGGATGATTCAAAATATATCAAGAATCATAAATCATTTTGGAATAGTTTTGCAATAAGAACATTTAGCCTCATACAATGAAATCATTTTGCAATTGAGACTAATGAGGGGCGGGGGATTACTCCCCCTATGTTAAAGCACAAATGTCATGAGACCTCGAAGAGACATGCTTGGATCCATATAATGACATTGGATCTATTTATGTTGCACTCATAAATAGTTCTATAAGCTCCATACAGGACAAAAGTAGACAAAAGTAAACTAAGCAAAATAATACTAGACATAAATAAACTAAGCACAAATAAACTAGACAAAAGTAAACTAAGCAAAACAAAATAAAATAAAAACAGAGAGAGAGGTAGAGTGTACTCCCCAGGTGAACTTATGAGTAGAGCTATGCCTCTCCGGCAACGGCGCCAGAAAATAGTCTTGATAACCCACAAGTATAGGGGATCGCAACAGTCTTCGAGGGAAGTAAAACCCAAATTTATTGATTCGACACAAGGGGAGACAAAGAATACTTATAAGACTTAACAACTGAGTTGTCAATTCAACTGCACCTGGAAAAGCACTAGTAACAGGGGTGATGTGAAAGCAGACAAGTAATATGAGAGCAATAGTAACAAGAATAACACAACAGCAGTAGCAAGAACACTGCAGGCAATGGCACCAGTAAAATAGTTGATACTACTTCTAATGGCATATAGGACCGAGTGAGTATTTGATGATGAAAGATGGACCGGGGTTCCCAGCTATCTACACTAGTGGTAACTCTCCAATAACAAGTGACAAGTGTTGGGTGAACAAATTACAGTTGGGCAATTGACATAATTATTATAGCATTAAGACAGAACATCCAGTTTATTAATCATGTAGGCATGTTTTCCATATATAGTCATACGTGCTCGCAATGAGAAACTTGCACAACATCTTTTGTCCTACCAGCCGGTGGCAGCCGGGCCTCAAGAGAATCTACTGGTAATTAAGGTACTCCTTTTAATAGAGCACCGGAGCAAAGCATTAACACTTAGTGAAAACATGTGATCCTCATATCTAAGCCATCCCCTCCAGTTATCCCAATTTCTGTCACTTTGGGGCCTCGGGTTCCGGACATAGACATGTGCAAACAACTTGTAGATACAATCTAAGCAATAATTATAGAGCTTTAAATCTAAGATCATGCCACTCGTGCACTAGTGACAAGCATTAAACACAACAAGATTGCAAAGCAACAATAACTTCACAAACTTTATAGATAGACTCGATCATAATGTAGCAATTCATCGGATCCCAACAAACACAACACCGATTACATCGGATGGATCTCAATCATGTAAGGCAGCTCATGAGATCATTGTATTGAAGTACATGGGAGAGAGAGTACCAACTAGCTACTGCTAGAACCCGTAGTCCATGGGGGAACTACTCACGGAGCATGATGGAGGCGGTGGCGTCGATGGAGAAGACTCCCGGGGGCACTTCCTCGTCCCGGCGGCGTGCCGAAACAGATATTCTGTCCCCCGAAACTTGTCTTCGCGATGGCGGCGGCTACGGAACTCTTCGTGAAATATCGTCGATTGTTTTAGGGTTTTCGCATCTGGGAGCATATATAGGCGAAGGGGCGATGTCGGTGGAGTCCCGAGGTGGGCTCCCCACCAGGTGGCGCAGCAGAGGGGTGGCCCGCGCCCCCCTATGGTGTGGGCTCCTCGTAGCCCCCTTCGTCTCTCCTTCGGACTCCGTGAAGCCCCTGGAAAAATAGGAACGTGGCCTTTTGTTTCGTCCAATTCCGAGAATATTTCCTGTGTAGGATTTCTGAAACCAAAAACAACAGAAAACAAGAACTGGCACCTCGGCATCTTGTTAATAGGTTAGTCCCGGAAAATGCATAAAAACATTATAAAGTGTGAGCAAAACATGTAGGTATTGTCATAAAACTAGCATGGAACATTAGAAATTATAGATACGTTGGAGACGTATCATGAGTTCAATGTCCCCATTGGCAACATGGTCACGTAGGAAGTGATGGCGAATGTCAATATGTTTGGTGCGATAGTGTTGAACTGGGTTATTGGCGATCTTTATTGCACTTTCGTTGTCACATAGAAGAGGCACCGTACCAAGAGACACACCATAGTCTTTCAAGGTTTGTTTCATCCATAACAACTGAGTGCAACAAGATGCCACGGATATGTATTCGGCTTTGGCAGTGGATAGGGCAGTGGAGTTTTGTTTCTTGGATGACCAACTCACCAATGACCGACAATCATCATTGGTGATCCCTCGATAGAGCTCCAGCAATTCCTTGGGGTTGTCCTCGATCTTCCTTGCTGTACCTACAGGGACAATACCCAATGCAGCACAAAAATTCTCTAACTTCATAGTAATAGGCTTACCATAGATCTTAAATTCTACGGTCGGGCGAAAGTGCTTATTGTTGAATTTGAAGCTCTCCACAAAGATTTTAGTGAGCGTATAGTATTGCTCACTCTCATCTCCCACATAGGTGGTTAAACCTGCCTTACCGACGAGGGTCAAGAAATCATCCAACAACCCTGCATTTCTCAAAAAGTCATAACATGGGAAGGATGCAGCATTAGGGACTCCATTGTCCTCTTCGGGTGCGAAGCTTGGTGCGATGAGGTCCTCATTATAGGATGGTCTGAATCGGGTGGATGACCTAGAGGGCCTCCCCGTGCTTGTTGTCTCTCTTTCAAACACTTCTCCAAAGTTACAATTATCCATCTTCCTTTTCTGAAATTTTTCAACAAACATTATAAAATTTGATTTGGTGACATATAATTGAGGGAAACTACCATAGGGACTTGCTAGAGTACTAATCATGCATCAAAACTAGTTTCTACCACTTAGAACAAGCATGCAAGCTCACTAAACATGTTACCTACAGCAGCAAAATATTCAAGATATACTCCACCAAACAAAATTCTACTTGGATAATCGAAGGAGTCACATACCGAAGAGCAAATGTGCCAAATCTCAGACAGAAATCTGGGCTGAGCAAAGAGATCGAGAAATCTGGAGCTCTTGAGCAAAAACGCGAGTGAGAGAAAGCTGGTGTCGATTTTTTCGGGAGAGAGAAGAGTGTGGGAGGAAGAGATGCTGAAGTGGGGCAAAGGGGGACCCACACACCAGGGTGGCGCGCCCCCCTTGCTGGCCGCGCCGGCCTGTGGGGTGCCACCCTGGGGTGCCCCACTGGTCATCCCCAGGTGCATTTTCGAAAAATAGGACCAACGGTATAATTTTTGTGAATTTTTGAAAACTTTGAAAAATGCACATTTCTGGGTATTAAGTTTATTATTACTGGCCAGGAAATTTTTGAAATCTCTAATTAACTAAGGAACTTTTACAAAACAAAAGTGCTACAGCAAGTAGAACAAGTGGAGGAAGAAAGAGATGTTGTTTACCTCCTCTATGCGTATAAAAAGTATTTGTTAACAAGGTTGATCAAGTCTTGCCACCAAATAAATTTTACATAGCATAAGAAGAAATAAACCTCAAATCAATCATGTTACCTTGAATTGTATTGATATGGATCCAATCACAAGAGTTTGATATTCTTCTTTAGGCTCATATATTGGACAATCAATAGTTCCCACTTTGATAGTTCTCACATTAGAAATTGTATTAACTCCACATGCTTTCTCAATCCTCTTGGGAAAATAAACGGTATGCTCCCTATCATCAACATTGAAAGTAACCTTTCCTTTATTGCAATCAATAACAGCCTCTGCGGTGTTAAGAAAAGGTCTCCCAAGAATAATAGACATATTATCATCTTCAGGCATTTCCAACACAACAAAATCAGTTAATATCAAGCGGTTATTAGTAACTTGAACAGGAACATCCTCACATATACCAACAGGAATAGCAGTAGATTTATCAGCCATTTGCAAAGATATATCGGTAGGTATCAACTTATCTAAGTAAAGTCTCTTATAAAGAGAAAAAGGCATAACACTAACACCGGCTCCCAAGTCACATAGAGCAGTTTTAACATAATTATTCTTAATAGAACAAGGAATAGTAGGTATACCTGGGTCGCCCAACTTCTTTGGAACTTTGCCATTGAAAGAGTAATTAGCAAGCATAGTGGAAATTTCCTCGTTGGGGATTTTCCTTTTGTTAGTAACAATATCTTTCATATACTTTGAATAAGGAGGCAATTTAATAGCATCAGTCAAAGGGATTTGCAAGAATAAAGGTTTCATCCAATCACAAAATTTATTATAGTGTTCTTCTTCCTTTGATTTTAGTTTCTTAGCGAGGAAAAGGCATTTGCTTTTGCACCCAAGGTTCCCTTTCATTACCATGTTTCTTAGCAATAAAATCTTCTTTAGTATACTTTTTATTTTTATCTTGCTTTTCAGGTTCATCTTCAACTTCTTCTTTATCGAAACATCATTCTTATCATTACCATTATTATTATCATGTTCATTACCACTTTCGGTTTCAGCATCGGAAATAGAAATACTATTAGGATCATTAACGGGTTCGAGAGGATTCTACAACATTTTTATGTTTCTTCTTCTTTTTCTTAGAAGGAGCACTAGGTTCAATGCGTTGAGAATCTTGTTCAATTCTTTTGGGATGCCCTCCAGGATATAGAGGATCCTGGGTAGAGACACCACCTCTAGTTGTTACTTCATAAGCATGTTTCTCTTTAGAATTATTTTTCAATAAGTCATTTTGCACTTTAGTGAGTTGATCAATTTGAGTTTGAACCATTTGAAAATGTTTAACAAGCATCTTAACATCATTGGAGGTTCTCTCCACAATATCATGCAAATTGCTAATAGCTTGAGAATTTTCCATTAGATGATTCTCTACTCTCATATTAAAATTTTCTTGCTTAACAATATAATTATCAAACTCATCTAAGCATTGCGCGAGAGGTTTTGAATACGGAATATCTTCCCTAGTAAAGCGCTCGAAGGGAGTTTACCTCAATCATGGATGAAGGGGGAATTATCTCACATATATCTTCTATGGGAGGTAGATTCTTCACATCTTCAGATTTAATACCTTTCTCCTTGAGAGACTTCTTGGCTTCCCTCATATCTTCATCATTCAATTTAATTAAACCCCTCTTCTTCAATATTGGCGTTGGAATTGGTTCAGGCGTAGTCCAATCATCATGATTCCGGCCTATTTTAGCCAATAATTCTTCAGCTTCGTCTGGAGTTCTTTTCCTGAAAACACACCCAGCACAACTATCCAAATATGCCCTAGACTCAATGGTTAGTCCACTATAAAATATATCAAGTAGATCATTCTTTTCTAAATCATGTCCAGGTCGAGCTCTGATAAGAGAACAAAATCTTGCCCAAGCCTCGGGCAATTTCTCTTCATCTCCCTGGTCAAATCTATAAATTTTCCGTAAAGCAACATGTTGAGCACTAGCAGGAAAGTATTTTCGAAAGAAAACATCACGCAAATCAGTTGGACTTTTAATAGAACCAGGAGGCAAATTATTATACCAAGTTTTAGCATCATCCTTTAATGAGAAAGTAAAACTTTTAGCGACAAAATAAGTACGCATCTTGACATCATCAGAAAACAAGCTACTCATAGAAGAAAGTTCAATCATGTGTTCTACAGCACTTTCTTTTTCATTACCACAAAAGGGTGCTTTCTCTACAATAGCTATATGAGATAGATCAAGAGAAAAATCATAATCTTTATCCTTAATGCATATAGGAGATGTGGCAAATTTAGGATCAGGAGATAACTTATGTCTAACAGTATATTGTGTGAGAAACTTTTTAATTTTACTTGCATCAGCAGTAGCATTGCATCTAGTAATAAAATCATCATTAAGCTCCACATAATCTTCATCAGGATCATCACTAGAATAATCAAGTTCAGGTGAATTAACAGGTGTAGTAGCATTAGGAGTTTCAACATTTTCAATTTGTCTAGACCTAGCAATTGTAGCATCTAGAAAGGATCCCAATGAACCACTATCATCAAGCACAGCAAAGCATCATCAATATTATAAGAATTTTCAGATTCAGCAGAAGTACCAAGCAAGTGAAGCATGTGGTGGTGAAACAAGTTTATCAATCACGGATGGTGAATCAAGAGCAGCGAGAGGTACTCGGAGTTGTACCTTTTCTTGTAGTGGATGGTAATATGGCGACTTTAGGATCGCGAGTTTTACCCATGATGGAGAATTTGCAGCGAACAATATCAATCCAAGTGAACTTCCAAATAAAGCTATGCTCCCCGGCAATGGCGCCGTAAAACGGTCTTGATAACCCACAAGTATAGGGGATCGCAGCTGTCTTCGCGGGTAGTAAAACCCAATTTATTGATTCGACACAAGGGGAGACAAAGAATACTTGAAAGCCTTAACAGCGGAGTTGTCAATTCAGCTGCACCTGGAAACAGACTTGCTCGCAAGAGTTTGTCGATACTAACGACTTTATAGCGATAATAGGTAGTGAAATAACGAGCAGCAGAGTAACGAGAGACAGCAGTAGTGATTATAGTGAACAGCAGGATTAAAATACCGTAGGCACGGGGACGGATAACGGGCGTTGCATGGATGAGAGAAACTCATGTAACAATCAAGCAGGGCATTTGCGGATAATAATAAAACGGTGTCCAAGTACAAAGCAATCAATAGGCATGTGTTCCAATTATAGTCGTACGTGCTCGCAATGAGAAACTTGCACAACATCTTTTGTCCTACCGGCCGGTGGCAGCCGGGCCTCAAGGGAATCTACTGGATATTAAGGTACTCCTTTTAATAGAGTACCGGAGCAAAGCATTAACATTCCGTGAACACATGTGATCCTCACATCACTACCATCCCCTCCGGTTGTCCCGATTTGTCACTTCGGGGCCATTGGTTCCGGACAGCGACATGTGTATACAACTTGCGAGGTAAGACCATAAACAATGAATATCATGATGAAATAATAACATGTTCAGATCTGAGATCATGGCACTCGGGCCCTAGTGACAAGCATTAAGCATAACAAGTTGCAACAATATCATCAAAGTACCAATTACGGACACTAGGCACTATGCCCTAACAATCTTATACTATTACATGACCAATCTCATCCAATCCCTACCATCCCCTTCAGCCTACAGCGGGGGAATTACTCACACATGGATGGGGGAAACATGGCTGGTTGATGAAGAGGCATCGGTGGTGATGGTGGCGATGATCTCCTCCAATTCCCCGTCCCGGCGGAGTGCCAGAACGGAGACTTCTGGCTCCCGAGACGGAGTTTCGCGATGTGGCGGCGTTCGGAGGGTTTACGGTGACTTCGACTTCTCTCCGTGCGTTTTTAGGTCGAAGGCGATAAGTAGTCCGAAGGAGGGCGTCGGGGGCCGGCCGAGGCCGCCACACACTAGGGCGCGCGGGCCCCTCCCGGGCCGCGCCGGCCTAGTGTGTGGGGCCCTCGGGCCCCCACTGCTCGTCCTTCGGCTCCGCCAATATTCTGGGAAAATAGGACCTTCTGCATAAATTCCGAGGTTTTTCCTGAAAGTTGGATTTCTGCACAAAAACGAGACACCAGAACAGTTCTGCTGAAAACAGCGTTAGTCCGCGTTAGTTACATCCAAAACACACAAATTAGAGGCAAAACAATAGCAAAAGTGTTCGGGAAAGTAGATACGTTTTGGACGTATCAGTTCACAAGCCGAGTCGGTTGGATGATAGTTGAGACCATATTTGGTCACCAAGGATTCAAGATATGTATTGGTCTCCACATACAAAGATAGTTCATCTTTCAAACGAACATGTTCCTCAACAAGTTTGGCATGCTCACAAGTAAATGAGGTGGAGGAACTAGCAACATTTTCAGCAATAATGAGATCATTCATTGATCCAAGAGCCTTCTTGTAGGTTTCTTGGAGTAGGTCATGGTTCTCTCCAAGTTTCTTGAGCTCATCCTTAACAAGCTTGTTAGCTTTTTCAAGGTGGTCAAAATCCCTAGTGAGAGAAGCATGAGCAACTATAAGCTCCTTCTTTGAAGCATCAAGCTCTTGGGCCAATAATTGAGCCCTCTTTCATTAGTTTCTAGGTCCTTAACTTTATCTGATTCAAAAGTTTCCACTTGTTGCTTAAGGCCTTGAGATATGCACCTTTCGTTTTTCAGCTCTTGTCTTAGGAGATTGAATCTCTGTTTCTCATCATTTAAATGATATTCTAATTCCTCAATGGACTTGTCCCTTTCTTTGATAGAGTCCATCAAGTAATCAAACTTGACAAGAGCATCACCATGAAGAGTGCATCTAACTTTGTAAAGATCCTTAATCATAGCAACCTCATCTAGATTTTCAGTTTCATCATCAAGAACACTAGATAGAGAAGGTGGGGATTCCATTACCTTGGTTCGCTTGCCATTAGACAAGAGCCGACGGTCGTAGAGGAGGGAGGGTCATCGGAGTCATCACAGAGTTGTTCTTTCCATGAAGGAAGAACCAATATCATTCGGAGTTGAGGACTCCATGGAGTAAATGAAAGGATCGTATGCCGCACCTAGAGGGGGGGTGAATAGGTGCTAACCAATTTTTAGTTCTTTTTCAATTTAGGCTTGACACAAAGGTAAATTCTCTAGATATGCAACTAAGTGAATTTACCTATATGACAAGATAAGCAACTAAGCAAGATATAGCTACGCAATATAAGAGATAGAATAGGATAGAGGTAACCGAGAGTGGAGCACGCGATGACACGGAGATGATTCCCGTAGTTCCCTTCCTTTGCAAGAAGGTACGTCTACGTTTGGAGGAGTGTGGTTGCTACGAAAGCCAAACCAACAGCCACGAAGGCTTCACTCAGATCTCCGGTGAGCAACGCCACAAAGGCCTAGCCCACGTCCACTAAGGGATTTCCTCGAGGCGGAAACCGGGCCTTTACAAGGTTCTTGGGGCACACATCCACAACTGAATTGGAGGCTCCCAAATCTGTTACAATACAACAATCAACAACAACACATCAACACAAATCAACTAGAGAACCAAATAGGAACACTAGCATAAGATCCCTCAAACAAATGAGGGGGAAATGAAGAACGCTTTAGTGAGGATGTAGATCGGTGTCTTCTCCATCGAATCTCCAAAGATCAAGAGCTTTGGTTGGGGGAGGAAGGAGATCTTGCAAATCTTGTGTTCTTGAGGTGGCTCTAATGGTGGTGAAGCTTGGCTAATTTTTCTTGCAATGATTGAGCAACTTGTCCCTTTGGAGAAGAGAGCTATTTATATGATTGGAGCTCTCAGATCTGACCGTTGGGGAGAAAACCACTAACACCGGAAGTTCCGGCCAGGATGGCCGGAAGTTCCGGCTGGCACCGGAAGTACCGGCCAGGAGAGCCGGAACTTCCGCCAGGAAGATTCTTCGTCAGATGACCTGGTCAACAAATGTTTGGGCGGAACTAGGGCGGAACTTCCGGTGACCGGAAGTTTCGGCCAAGTTCCGGCCAAGTTCCGGAATTGCGCGAAAACCTTACTGGACTATACTGAGCCACAATTCCCGATTTCCGGAACTTGCCCGGAAGTTGGGCGGAAGTTCCGCTGACCGGAACTTCCGGCCACCCGCGTCGGAACTTCCGGCCAGGGAACAAAAACAGCAAGCAACACTGCGCTGAAGGGGCCTCTGCAGAACATACCAGGGCGGAAGTTCCGCCTGCTGGGGCCGGAACTTCCGCCAGAAGTAAAAACCCTTCAGAACATCAGAACAGGCAGACCATCTCGCTGATCAAGAATATATTCCGAACACTTGTAACTGTCTACATCAACACACATAAATATATACCTAGTGTTGACATCAAACACACAAAACCCAAAAGGGCGGGAAATGTTCTTTCAGTAATCCTTGGAGTAATCATATGTGAAGAGTGACCCGAGTTTGGAGAAAGCCAAACCAGCCACTCCAGCCTCCTTCTCCTCATCTTCTTCCTCTTCATCAGAAATGTACTCGGCCCCAACAAAGGCCCCTCCCTTTTTCTTCTTGTATCGTTCATTAATTGGGTTTGGCTTCAATCTTGGCTTGACCCCTTTGACAAACTTCGGCTTGTCTACCCTTTTTTCATAAAGGCACTCATTTGCAAAGTGACTATCTTCATCAAAATTGTAGCACGTTCTCTTCTTCTTCTCATTGAAGGACATAGGGAACTTCTTCTTGTACTTCTTGGCAAAGAAAGCAAAATCTGTCCCGATGTCACTAGTTGAAGTCATCTCTTCATCTTCTTCGATCGCATAGGCTTCTTATCTTTCTTGGTCATCTCTAGCCTTCAAAGCAAGGTTGTGTGAGGATCCTTCTACATGGTTCATTGCCATGAGCTTTTCTCCTGTCTTGGCCATGTTGTCATTGGCTGCCACATAGGAGACTAGATCATCTGCGTTTAGATCAGCGTGCTTGGTGAGGATTTGCAAGTTGAGTGCAAGGTTGGTGTCCTTTTGTTTGACAGCAATAATGGCAGTGACCTTGGACTTTATGAATTCTTCATTCATTTCAAAGCCATCATTGTATTTTTCACATCCAAGGCCCTTGACATTTAGTCTAAGAGCACCAAGCCTTCCATAGGCATCGGCCAAGGATTCTCCTTCTCTAATCATGAACAAAGTTGCCTTTGTCTTTGCTGACTCATAAAGAGCTCCTTAGATCAGATTGGTTCCCTCTTGGAGTACTACAATCTGATCCCAAAGCTCTTTAGCCGAGCCAATGTCATTGACTTGATCAAGGAGTTGCGATTGATGCCACTTCTAATCTTGTCATGCAGAGACATTGAGTTGTCGGTTGTAGAACTCGGTGGAGGTTAGCCTGATGGGATCTTGTGGCTTCCGGTATCCATCCACAATGATCTCCCACATCTCCACACTGCAGCTGCGAATATGAGACTCCATAGAGGATTTCCAAAAAGGAAAGTGAGTTCCATCAAAATGGGGAACATTCCCACTATGATTTATATGAGGCATGGGTGAAGTGTTTCTGGGATAGTCATGATTGACTTCATGGAAAGTTTCCGGAGGGACCGAAGTCCCACTAGAAGTCCCACTAGTCAGGTTTTTAAGCATGGCACTCATTTGTGCCATTTGGCTTTGTACTTCATCCTCCTTCTTCTTTTTCTCAGCCTCATATGCCAAGAATCTGGATTTTATCTCCTTAACCGAAAGGTTAGAATCTTCATCTAGACCCTCGAATAGTTTATCCATCTCACTCTTAAGGCTGTGAAGCCCTTAAAAAGAGTCCAGGCTCTAATACCAATTGAAAGTTCATAGATGGTAAACCTAGAGGGGCGGTGAATAGGTTTCTACACATTTTAATTCTTTTCTTTGCAATATTAGGCTTTGCGGAATATAAAGGTGAGCCTAATGCAAACTAGGTGAGGCACCCTATATGATGATACAAGTAACTCGAGCACAAAGGCTCTCACATGCAAATATATCACAAGTAAGAGTTCGGTTAGAAATAACCGATAACACGCGGAGACGAAGGTTTATTCCCGTATTCCCTTCCTTTGCAAGAATGTACATCACGTTTGGAGAGGTGGGGGTCCCACGAAGGATGCCCCAACGCCACGAAGGCTCACCTTCTTCTCCTGAGCCTATCCCACGAAGGAATAACTCTTCTCACTTGTGGTAGACTTTCAGGTAGCCTCCAAACCTTCACAATCTTGTCAGGAGCAAATCCACAGCCCGGATGCTTCCGGACTTCTTTTGCCCACCTAGGGTTTCCAGGGAACCCTAGAGAGCAGGTATCTCGATGAATACAAGGGGGAACAAGATTTGGCTCGGTGGAACTATAGATCAGGGCCTCCTTTATCTTTTCCCCGGAGGGGTTCGAGTTTGGGTGGAGGAGGAGGGAGATCTGAGGCTCTTGGTGTTTCTATCAATGGAGTATGAGAGAGAGAGCTCAAGAATAGTTTGTAATGTAGTGCCTAAGTGTTCTGAGGTAGGTGAAGGGGTATTTATATGGTCACTTGAAATCCAGCCGTTGCAACTTGTCCAGCTCAACAAACCTTCGAGAAGCCCGGTCAACCGGGCCTCGGGCCGGGCCATCCGGTGCAGGGGCCGGTCCAACCGAGCCTTAGGCCGGACCATCCGGTCTAGACCGGACCAGGCACCGGGCCGTGACCGGGGCTGGACATGGGCTTACAGTACCTGCCCCCGGTTGCCACCGGAGCAGGAGCCGGTGCGCGCCGGGGCATCCGGTCCACAGGCCGGTCCGACCTGGCGTGAGGCCGGACCAGTCCGGTCCAAACCGGGCGGCAAGCCGGGCCAACACTGGGAGAAGGTGAAAACTCCCCTGTATGGTGCCCGGTTGGCACCGGTCCAGGGGCCGGTCAGCACCGGGTCAGCCGGTGCCACAACTAGTCCAACCGGACCTCCGGTTGGCCTGAGGCTAAACGACCCTTCTTCATTTTTGTTGAAGTGGGGGGTCTCCCTTCACCTTCTTGTTTCATTGATACACCTTATGCCTATTTGGATAATACCTGGGAATAATCTCATAGACGTGTATCAGACCAATTACTCTAGCAACAGTGTCATTGTTACCAAAATAATGGATAAGGGTAAAATACCCTTACAGCCGCGCAACTGATAAAAATCTTGAAGACCTCAGTCAAGCAAACATTTTGAATAACAGGGACTTTGAGCCTATCTTCGACTACAAGCACTCGAGCATAGCATCGGGGGGTACTCCCATCGGGATCGCTCGCTGCGCGCCCGATAGAAAGTTCAACACGGAGAAGCAAGAACCCAAAAGCTTCGGCTACTGCGTCGGTCAAACAAGGCACACTATCAAACTAATGAATTCTTTACTCAAACAAAGTTTCATTTTCGTTTTGCAGGTAAATGAATCAAGGTTTGAAGAATCAGCTCGAGTCTGCGACTCAAGTGGAGCCTACTCCCACCGGGAGCACGTGGATGCAAAAAAGTCGACAACTTCATCGAGTAGTTGATGGCGTGTAACACACACGTCCGTTGGGAACCCCAAGAGGAAGGTGTGATGCGTACATCGACAAGTTTTCCCTCAGTAAGAAACCAAGGTTATCGAACCAGTAGGAGTCAAGGAACACGTGAAGGTTGTTGGTGGCGGAGTGTAGTGCGGCGCAACACCAGGGATTCCGGCGCCAACGTGGAACCTGCACAACACAATCAAAGTACTTTGCCCCAACGTAACAATGAGGTTGTCAATCTCACCGGCTTGCTGAAAACAAAGGATTAGATGTATAGTGTGGAAGATGATGTTTGTTTGCGAAGAACGAGTAAAGAACGAGTTTGCGATAGATTGTATTTCAGATGTAAAGAATGGACCGGGATCCACAGTTCACTAGTGGTGTCTCTCCCATAAGATAAATGGCATGTTGGGTGAACAAATTACGGTTGGGCAATTGACAAATAAAGAAGGCATAACAATGCACATACATATATCATGATGAGTACTATGAGATTTAATCAGGGCATTACGACAAAGTACATAGACCGCTATCTAGCATGCATCTATGCCTAAAAAGTCCACCTTCAGGTTATCATCCGAACCCCTTCCAGTATTAAGTTGCAAACAACAGACAATTGCATTAAGTATGGTGCGTAATGTAATCAACACAAATATCCTTAGAAAAATAATTGATGTTTTATCCCTAGTGGCAACAGCACATCCACAACCTTAGAACTTTCTGTCACTGTCCCAGATTCAATAGAGGCATGAACCCACTATCGAGCATAAATACTCCCTCTTGGAGTTACAAGAATCAACTTGGCCAGAGCCTCTACTAGCAACGGAGAGCATGCAAGAACATAAACAACATATACGATAGATTGATAATCAACTTGACATAGTATTCCATATCCATCGGATCCCAACAAACACAACATGTAGCATTACAAATAGATGATCTTTATCATGATAGGCAGCTCACAGATCTAACATGATAGCACAATGAGGAGAAGACAACCATCTAGCTACTGCTATGGACCCATATTCCAGGGGTGAACTACTCACACATCGATCCGGAGGCGATCATGGTGATGAAGAGACCTCCGGGAGATGATTCCCCTCTCCGGCAGGGTGTCGGAGGCGATCTCCTGAATCCCCCGAGATGGGATTGGCGGCGGCGGCGTCTCTGGAAGGTTTTCCGTATCGTGGCTCTCGGTACTGGGGTTTTCGCGATGAAGGCTTTAAGTAGGCGGAAGGGCGGAGTTGGAAGAGGCACGGGGGCCCCACACCATAGGGCGGCGTGACCCCACCCTTGGCTGCGCGGCCCTGTGGTCTGGGCGCCTCGTCGCCCCACTTCGTAACCCTTTCGGTCTTCTGGAATCTTCGTGGAAAAATAAGACCCTGGGCGTTGATTTCGTCCAATTCCGAGAATATTTCCTTTGTAGGATTTACGAAACCAAAAATAGCGAGAAAACAGACAAGCTGGCTCTTCGGCATCTCGTCAATAGGTTAGTGCCGGAAAATGCGTAATAATGACATAAAGTGTGTATAAAACATGTGAGTATCATCATAAAAGTAGCATGGAACATAAGAAACTATAGATACGTTTGAGACGTATCAGTAGTACAATTTGACTCTATGCGCGGCTGCAAGTGTTGGAGATATGCCCAAGAGGCAATAATAAAGTGGTTATTATATATCTTTGTGTTTATGATAAATGTTTATATACCATGCTATAATTGCATTAACCGAAGCATTGATACATGTGTGTTATGTAAACAACAAGGAGTCCCTAGTAAGCCTCTTATATAACTAGCTTGTTGATTAATAGATGATCATAGTTTCATGATCATAAACATTGGATGTTATTAATAACAAGGTTATATCATTATGTGAATGATGTAATGGAGACACCCAATTAAGCGTAGCATAAGATCACGTCATTAAGTTAATTTGCTATAAGCTTTCGATACATAGTTACCTAGTCCTTCGACCACGAGATCATGTAAATCACTTATACCGGAAGGGTACTTTGATTACATCAAACGCCACTGCGTAAATGGGTGGTTATAAAGGTGGGATTAAGTATTCGGAAAGTATAAGTTGAGGCATATGGATCAACAATGGGATTTGTCCATCCCGATGACGGATAGATATACTCTGGGCCCTCTCGGTGGAATGTCGTCTAATTAGCTTGCAAGCATATGAAAGGTTCATAAGAGACCACATACCACGGTACGAGTAAAGAGTACTTGTCCTGAGACGAGGTTGAACGAGGTATAGAGATACCGATGATCAAACCTCGGACAAGTAAAATATCGCGTGACAAAGGGAATCGGTATCGTATGTAAATGGTTCATTCGATCACTAAGTCATCGTTGAATATGTGGGAGCCATTACGGATCTCCAGATCCCGCTATTGGTTATTGGTCGGAGAGAAGTCTCAACCATGTCTGCATAGTTCGCGAACCGTAGGGTGACACACTTAAGGTTTGATGTCGTTTGAGTAGATATGGAATATGGAATGGAGTTCGAAGTTTTTTCGGAGTTTCGGATGGGATCCGAGGACATCACGAGGAGTTCCGGAATGGTCCGGAGAATAAGATTCATATATAGGAAGTCATTTTATAAGTTTGAAAATGATCCGGTGCATTTATGGAAGGTTCTAGAAAAGTCCGGAAGAAATCACTATGGAAGGTGGAGTCCCGGAGGGACTCCACTAGCATGGCCGGCCAACCCTAAGGGGGAGGAGTCCCAGGTGGACTCCACCTAAGGTGGCTGGCCACCCCACCTCAAGGAAAGGTGGGAGTCCCACCTTGAGTAGGACTCCCCCCTTGAGTAGGTTTCCCACCATATGGGATGTTTTGGGTTGGGGTCTTATTCGAAGACTTGTAGTCCAACACTTGGGGGTTCCACGCATATAATGAGGAGCAAGGGGAGGGGGCCGGCCACTCAAGCCTCCCACCTTGGCCACACCCCCTTGAGGCCGGCGCCCAAGACCCCCCTCTCCCCAAACCCTAGCGCCCCTCCTCCACATACAACTCCCGCAGCGCATAGGCGAAGCCCTGTCGGAGTTCTCCACCACCACCGTCACCACGCCGTCGTGTTGCCGGGATTCCGAGGAGGATCTATTACTTCCGCTTCCCGCTGGAACGGGGAGAAGGACGTCGTCTTCATCAACACCGAACGTGTGACCGAGTATGGAGGTGCTGCCCGATTGTGGCACCGTCAAGATCTTCTACGCGCTTTTGAAAGCGGCAAGTGATCATCTTCTGCAACAACGAGATCTAATCTCGTAGGCTTTGGAAATCTTCAAGGGTTAGTCTCGTGATCCCCTCGTTGCTACCATCTTCTAGATTGCATCTTGGCTTGGTTTTCGTTCTTGCGGTAGGAATTTTTTTGTTTTCTATGCTACGAATCCCATCAGTGGTATCAGAGCCGTGTCTATGCATAGATTGGTAGCGCGAGTAGAACACAATTGTTTTGTGGGCGTTGATGCTTTGTTGTCTTTAGTTCGAGTACTTTGCATCTTTGTGGCATAGTGGGATGAAGCGGCTCGGGCTAACTTTACATGACCGCGTTCATGAGATTTGCTCCACGCTCGACATGCAACTTGTATTGCATAAGTGGCTTTGCGGGTGTCTGTCTCTCCTACTATAGTGAAGATCCAATTTACTCTTTCTATTGACAACACTAGTATCACCGTTGTGGTTCATGTTCGTAGGTAGATTGGATCTTACTCGAAAACCCTAAACCACGTAAAATATGCAAACCAAATTAGAGACGTCTAACTTGTTTTTGCAGGGTTTGGTGATGTGATATGGCCATAATGTGATGATGAATATGTATGAGATGATCATTATTGTATTGTGGCAACCGGCATGAGCCTTATGGTTGTCTTTAAATTTCATGTTGAGTAGTATTTAAAAGAAGTTGTAATAGTTGCTACATGGGAGAACAATCATGAAGACGACGCCATTGACCTTGACGCTACGCCGACGATGATGGAGATCATGCCCGTTGATGATGGAGATCATGTCCGGGCTTTGGAGATGAAGATCAAAGGCGCAAAGACAAAAGGGCCATATCATATCACATATGAATTGCATGTGATGTTAATCCTTTTATGCATCTTATTTTGCTTAGATCGCGACGGTAGCATTATAAGATGATCCCTCTCACTAAATATCAAGATAATAAAGTGTTCATCCTTAGTAGCACCGTTGCTAAGACTTGTCGTTTCGAAGCATCACGTGATGATCGGGTGTGATAGATTCAACATGTGCATACAACGGGTGCAAGCCGATTTGCACACGCGAGATACTAAGGTTGCCTTGACGAGCCTAGCATGTACAGACATGGTCTCGGAACACGGGATACCGAAAGGTAGAGCATGAGTCATATGATTGATATGATGAACACTTTGAGTGTTCGCCATTGAAGTTACATCTTGTCTCGTGATGATCGGACTTGGTGTAGTGGATTTGGTTCGTGTGATCACTAAGACAATACGAGGGATATTGTTTTGAGTGGGAGTTCACCTAGTTTTTGATTTTGTTGAATTAAAATTTGAACTCAATTTGTCATAAACTTAGTCTAAACTATTGCAAATATACGTTGTAGATCATGGCGTCCCCATCAATCAATTTTAACCAGTTCCTAGAGAAAGAAAAGCTTAAGAGCAACGGTAGCAACTTCACCGACTGGTTCCGTCATGTGAGGATTTTCCTCGCTGGTGGAAACCTGCAATTAATATGTGCTCGATGCACCGCTAGGTGCCCCACCTGCAGAAACTGAATCCGATGAAGTAAAGAATTTTTACGAGACTCGGAAAACTCGGTACTCTCAAGTTCAGTGTGCCATCCTATGCAGTCTGGAAGCCGATCTTCAAAAACGTTTTGAGCACCATGATCCGTATGAGTTGGTCAATGAGCTGAAAGCTATATTTGAAACTCATGCGACCGTGGAATGCTATGAAGCATCGAAACACTTCTTCAGTTGCATGATGGAAGAGGGCAGCTCCTTTAGTGAGCACATGCTTGCCATGACCGGGCATGCGAAGAAACTCAGTGACTTGGGGATAGTGATTCCTAACAAACTGGGGATTAATCGTGTCCTCCAATCACTGCCACCTAGTTACAAGAACTTTGTGATGAAGAATATGCAGAACATGAACAAGGAGTTACCTGAACTTTTCTCCATGCTAAAATCTGCTGAGATTGAGATACAGAAAGAGCACCAAGTGTTGATGGTCAACAAGACCACCAGTTTCAAGAAACAAGGAAAACCTAAGAAGGGCAACTTCAAGAAGGGCGGCAAGAAAGCTGCCGCGCCTCCTGAGAAGCCTAAAGGTGGACCTAAACCTGATACTGAGTGCTATTACTGCAATGGGAAGGGACACTGGAAGCGTAATTGCCCCAAGTACTTGGCTGATCTGAAGAGCGGCCTTGTCAAGAAGAAGAAAGGTATATCTGATATACATGTCATAGATGTTTATCTTACTGGTTCTCGTACTAGTGCCTGGGTATTTGATACTGGTTCGGTTGCTCACATTTGTAACTCGAAACAGGAACTACGAAATAAACGAAGCCTATCGAGGGATGAAGTGACGATGCGCGTTGGAAATGGATCCAAGGTTGATGTGATCGCCGTCGGCACGCTCCCTCTACATCTACCTTCGGGATTAGTTTTAAACCTCAATAATTGTTATTTAGTGCCTGCGTTGAGCATGAACATTATATCTGGATCTTGTTTAAGGCAAGACGATTATTCATTCAAGTCTGAGAATAATGGTTGTTCTATTTTTATGAATAATATCTTTTATGGTCAAGCGCCTGAGAAGAATGGTTTATTTCTATTAAATCTCGATAGTAGTGATACACATGTTCATAACATTGATGCTAAGCGAATTAAATTGAATGATAATTCTACTTATATGTGGCACTGTCGTCTTGGTCATATTGGAGTGAAACGCATGAAGAAACTCCATTTCGATGGACTACTTGAGTCACTTGATAGATGCGAAGCATGTCTAATGGGAAAAATGACTAAGACTCCATTCTCTGGTATTATGGAGCGAGCTACAAACTTATTGGAAATCATACATACCGATGTGTGCGGACCAATGAGTGTAGCCTCACGCGGTGGTTATCGTTATGTTCTAACCTTCACAGATGATCTGAGTAGATATGGGTATATCTATTTTATGAAACATAAATCCGAAACTTTTCAGAAGTTTAAGGAATTCCAAAGTGAAGTAGAAAATCAACGTAACAAGAAGATCAAGTTTCTGCGTTCTGATCGCGGAGGCGAATATCTGAGTTATGAGTTTGGCATGCATTTAAAGAAATGCGGAATACTTTCACAATTGACACCGCCGGGAACACCACAGCGAAATGGTGTGTCCGAACGTCGTAATCGAACTCTCTTAGATATGGTTCGTTCTATGATGTCTCTTACTGATTTTCCGTTATCGTTTTGGGGTTATGCATTAGAGACAACTGCATTCACTTTGAATAGGGCACCATCTAAATCCGTTGAAACGACACCGTATGAATTAAGGTTTAATAAGAAACCTAAGCTGTCGTTCCTTAAAGTTTGGGGTTGCGAAGCCTATGTAAAAAAGTTACAACCGGACAAGCTAGAACCCAAAGCGGAGAAATGTGTCTTCATAGGATACCCTAAGGAAACTATTGGGTATACTTTCTATCACAGATCCAAAGGCAAAATCTTTGTTGCCAAAAACGGAACCTTTCTTGAGAAAGAGTTTCTCACTAAAGAAGTGACTGGAAGAAAAGTAGAACTCGACGAGGTTACTGAACCTTCTCTCGTTGATC
>NC_061508.1:243773693-243802055 GCF_022539505.1 Lolium rigidum | reverse complement strand
CGCGGTCTCACCGTTTGAGAGGCTGCACGGGATCGAAAGAAAAAGGCAAGTGACCAAATATCAGGAGCCAAAAAAATCCAAGAAAAGAAATTTTATTGTACGTAGAGGATGACATGCGGGTCCCATTTTGCAGCAGGCGGTCTCAACGTTTCAAAGGCGGCACGGAACCAAAAGAAAAATGAAGTAGCCGAGAAATCGGGGGTGAAAAAAATCCAAGAAGAAAGATTTCAATTGGGCTGCATCTGGACATCTGGGCCTTCGAACTATCCTGCTTGGCCTTTTGACTCGTACAATGTCAGCCCACTCCAAAACAGGAAAGTTCCGAATTTTCTAAAAAAAACAGGAAAGTCCTATGCTTCGCAAAGACAAAAAAACAAGGAGATTCAACATATAAGTTTGTTTATGTAAAAATAAAGATTTAATTTTCCGTTTGAAATAGCTCAGAGCGCAATACACTGTTTATTGTCCGCAAAATAATCAAGATATCATATGTTTCTTGTACGGGGAGGCCGACATCGGGGACCCATGAGCCGACAGCGTCGTCAACGTTTTAAAGGCGGCGGGGAATGGAAAGAAAAAATAAACCAAAAATATGTTGGTACAAAATCCAAGAAAAGAAACATTTTCGTTCTAAGAGGATGACATGCGGGACCCATGAGGCAGCGAGCATCCTCGGCGTTTATTGTTCATAGAGGCCGACATGTGGGACCCGTGAGCCAGCGAGCGTCCTCAACGTTTTAAAGGCGGCAGGAGATCGAAAGAAAAATTAGCCAAAAATCATTTGGTAAACAAAATCCAAGAAAAAAAACATTTACCGTTCTGAGAGGATGACATGCGGGACCCATGAGGCAGCGAGCATCCTCAACGATTCCAAGGCGGCAGGGGATCAAAGGAAAAAAAGAAAATATCCCGAAATTAATTAGGGGTTCAAAATAAATCCATCAAAGGAAACTTTTATTGTTCACGAGAGGATGACATGTGGGACCGACCTGCCAACGAGCGTCCTCATCGTTTCAAAGGGGGCAGGAGATCAAAAGAAAAAGGCAAATAGCCAGAAATTAGGGGTCAAAAATAACTCCAAGAAAGGAAACTTTTATTGTTCGTAGAGGATGACATGCGGGACCCATGAGCCAGCAGCTTACTCAACATTTCAAAGGCGGCATGAGATCGAAAGAAAAAGGCAAGTGACAAAATATCAGGAGCCAAAGATAATCCAAGAAAAAAAAACTTTATTGTACATAGAGGATGACATGCGGGTCCCAATTAGCAGCAGCGGTCTCAACGTTTCAAATGCGGCTTGAGATCAAAAGAAAAAGAAAGTTGATTGTACATAGAGGATGGCATGCGGGTCCCATGAGTCAGCATCTTACTCAACGTTTCCAAGGCGGCAGGGGATCAAAAGGAAAAGGAAATAGCCAAAAATCAGAGGGTGAAAAAAAAACCCAAGAAAATAAACTTTTATAGAACATAGAGGATGACATGCGGGTCCCATGAGCCAGCAGGTTCCTCAATGTTTCAAACGTGGCATGAGATCGAAAGAAAAATGCAAGTGACCAAATATCAGGAGCCAAAAATAATTCAAGAAAAGAAACTTGAGTGTACATAGAGGATGACATGCGGGTCCCGAGTTAGCGACAGCGGTATCACCGTTTGAGAAGCGGCAGGGGATCGAAAGAAAAAGGCAAGTGACCAAATATGAGGTGCAAAAAAAATCCAAGAAAAGAAAGTTTTATAGTACATAGAGACATGCGGGTCCCATTTGGCGAGCAGCGGTCTCACCGTTTGAGAGGCGGCGAGGGATCGAAAGAAAAAGGTAAGTGACCAAATATGAGGTGCCAAAAAATCCAAGAAAAGAAAGTTTTATAGTACATAGAGGATGACATGCGGGTCCCATTTAGCAGCAGCGGTATCACCGTTTGAGAGGCGGCAGGGGATCGAAAGAAAAAGGCAAGTGACCAAATTTGAGGTGCCAAAAAAAATCCAAGAAAAGAAAGTTTTATACTCCCTCCGTTCCTTTCTATAGTGCCTATAGTTTTTTGGCATGGAAATTAGCGCAATAGTATTTTTTACATATGACCCCCTAGCTGAACGATTTGAGATCAACGTAAAATTTGGAAAATCCATATCTTCCTAACTTATCATAACAAATCCCACAAATCTCTCTTATTGATTCTTCATATATGTGTTGCCAAGTTCAATTAAGGAAAGTAAAACATTGTTGCCTAATTTTAAGTAATCGTTTGGCCATGCATTAGGAATCTCAATTAATTGTTTCCAATTTTGTATGGATTTTTTCTCACGCATATTGTGTGGGAGCTGAACGGGGGAGGGGGTAATTGAAAAAAATTCAATCTACAACCTTATATTCTGAAACAAATGCCAAAAATCTATAGGCACTATAGAAAGGAACGGAGGGAGTAGTACATAGAGGATGACATGCGGGTCCCATTTAGCAGCAGCGGTATCACCGTTTGAGAGGCGGAAAGGGATCAAAAGAAAAAGGAAGTAGCCAGAAATCAGGGGGTCAAAAAAATCCAAGAATAGAAAGAATTTTGGTTCATAGAGGATGACATGCGGGACCCATGATCCTGCATCGTAAACGGCTCGATCGGAGAGCGTTGAACGAGATGGCGCGATCGAGAAAAAAAACAATGCCAGAGAGGCTGCCATCTGGGCCCTACATCCCTCGGCGGTGCGGATTTGCGTTGACTCGGCCGGCGAACCCGAGAATTCGAGATGCACCACGTCCCGGGCCACCATACGCAACGTTTTGTCCGTTTTCGTCGGGCTAGGTGGCCTCAAAAACGAGAAAAAAACGTTTTGACATGCACAACGGACAGACCCAAAATCGTCGGCCATGGTACACCAGCAACCACGGCGCGACTTCAACTTCGTCGGCCATGGCAACTTTTCTTGTAGTGATAATTGTCAACACAAAGTAATATGATGAGTGCAAATAAGCAAGCATGTAAGAATCAATGCACACAGTTGACACAAGTGTTTGCTTCTAAGATAGAAAGAAGTAGGTAAACTGACTCAACATAAAGTAAAAGAAAGGCCCTTCGCAGAGGGAAGCAGGGATTAAATCATGTGCTAGAGTTTTTCAAGTTTTGAAATCATATAGAGAGCATAAAAGTAAAGTTTTGAGAGGTGTTTGTTGTTGTCAACGAATGGTAGTGGGCACTCTAACCCCCTCGTCAAACATACTTTCAAAGAGCGGCTCCCATGAAGGACGTTATCTCTACCAGCAAGGTAGATCATCCTTCTTCTCTTTTGTTTGCACATGTACTTTAGTTTTATTTATGGATGACACTCCTCCCAACCTTTTTCTTTCACAAGCCATGGCTAACCGAATCCTCGGGTGCCTTCCAACATTTCACATACCATGGAGGAGTGTCTATTGCAAAATTAAGTTGCTTAATGATGAATCAGGGCAAAACATGTGAAGAGAATTATTAATGAAAGTTAATTAATTGGGGCTGGGAACCCCGTTGCCAGCTCTTTTTGCAAAATTATTGGATAAGCGGATGTGCCACTAGTCCATTGGTGAAAGTCTGCCCAACAAGATTGAAAGATAAAACACCACATACTTCCTCATGAGCTATGAAACATTGACACAAATAAGGAGTAATAAAGTTTTGTATTGTTTAAAGGTAGCACATGAAGTATTTACTTGGAATGGCAGAAAAATACCACATAGTAGGTAGTTATGGTGGACACAAATGGCATAAGTTTTGGCTCAAGGTTTTGGATGCACGAGAAGCATTCCCTCTCAGTACAAGGCTTTGGCTAGCAAGGTTGTTTGAAGCAACACAAGTATAAACCGGCACAGCAAAACTTACATAAGAACATATTGCAAGCATTATAAGACTCTACACTGTCTTCCTTGTTGCTCAAACACTTTTACCAGAAAATATCTAGACCTTAGAGAGACCAATCATGCAAACCAAATTTCAACAAGCTCTACAGTAGTTCTCCACTAATAGGTTCAAACTACATGATGCAAGAGCTTAAACATGATCTACTGAGAGCTCAAAACAATTGCCAAGTATCAAATTATTCAAGACAATATACCAATTACCACATGAAGCATTTTCTGTTTCCAACCAAATAGCAATAAATGCAGCGGCTTTCAGCTTTTGTCATGAACATTAAAAGTAAAACGAAGAACACCAGTGTTCAAATGAAAAAGCGGAGCGTGTATCTCTCCCACACAAGCATGTTAGGATCCGATTTATTCAGAGAATGAAAATAACAAAACGAAAATAAAAGCACACAAACGCTCCAAGTAAAGCACATAAGATGTGACGGAATTAAAATATATTTTCACTAGAGGTGACCTGATAAGTTGTGGATGAAGAAGAGGATGCCTTGGGCATCCCCAAGCTTAGATGCTTGAGTCTTCTTGAAATATGCAGGTATGAACCACGGGGGCATCCCCAAGCTTAGACTTTTCAATCTTCTTGATCATATTATATCATCCTCCTCTCTTGATCCTTGAAAACTTCCTTCACACCAAACTCAAAGCAATCTCATTAGAGGGTTAGTGCATAATCAAAATTTCACATGTTCAGCAAGGACACAATCATTTCCAACACTTCTGGACATTACCCAAGGTTACTGAAATTTAATGGAGCAAAGAAACCCACTCAAACACAGTATAAGAGGCAATGCGAAATAAAAGGCAGAATCTGTTAAAACAGAACAGTCCGTAAAGATGAATTTTTTCGAGGCACTTAACATGCTCAGATGGAAAAGCTCAAATTTAATGAAAGTTGCGTACATACCTGAGTATTACTCATGAATTTTTTCAAGATTTTAGATTTTCCTACAGAGAGAACAGCTCAAATTCGTGACAGCTAAAAATCTGTTCCTGCGCAGAAATCCAAATCTAGTATCAACTTTCTATCAAAGACTTTACTTGACACAACAATGCAATAAAATAAAGATACAAATGTACTGCTACAATAGTAATAAGCACCTTGACTCAAATATAAAACAAAAATTGCAGAAATAAAATAATGGGTTGTCTCCCATAAGCGCTTTTCTTTAACGCCTTTCAGCTAGGCGCAGAAAGTGAAATCAAGTAACATCAAGAGAAGAAGCATCAACATCATAATTTCTTCTAATAATAGAATCAAAAGGCATCTTCATTCTCTTTCTAGGGAAGTGTTCCATACCTTTCTTAAGAGGGAATTGATATTTAATATTTTCTTCTTTCTTATCAATAATAGCACCAACGGTTCGAAGAAAGGGTCTTCCCAAAACAATAGGACAAGATGCATTGCATTCAATATCCAAAACAACAAAATCAACGGGGACAAGGTTATTGTTAACCGTAATGTGAACATTTTCAATTCTCCCCAAAGGTTTCTTTATATAATTATCAGCAAGATTAACATCCAAATAACAACATTCCAAAGGTGGCAAGTCAAGCATATCATAGAGTTTCTTAGGCATAACAGAAATACTTGCACCAAGATCACATAAAGAATTACAATCAAAATCATTGACCTTCATTTTAATGATGGGCTCCCAACCTTCTTCCAACTTCCTATGGATAGAAGCTTCAAGTTTTAATTCCTCTTCTCTAGCTTTAATGAGAGCATTTGTAATATGTTTTGTAAAGGCCAAGTTTATAGCACTAGCTTTAGGACTTCTAGCAAGTTTTTGCAAGAACTTAATAACTTCAGAAATATGACAATTATCAAAATCAAAACCATTATGATCTAAAGCAATGGGACCATTGTCCCCAACACTTTGAAAAATTTCAGCAATTTCAGGCAATTTTGCACGCTTTGTAGTAGAAGTAGAAACATTGCCAACACCAATTATTTTACCATTGATAGTAGGAGGTTTAGCAACATGTGAAGCATCAACATTACTAGTGGTGGTAATAGTCCAAACTTTAGCTATATTATTCTCTTTAGCAAGTCTTTCTTCTCCTTCCCACCTAGCATGCAATTCAACCATCATTCTAATATTGTCATTAATTCAAACTTGGATGTGTTTGCTGTAGCAAGAATTTTGTTATCATTATCCTCAAGTTTAGCAGCCATTTTATTAATTAAAGAAGCTTGTGACTCAGACATGTATAAAATTCGGTTTTCAGCATTTGAAAGCTTAGTTTCCAAACCAGAAATTTCCATATTCAAATTCTCAAGTTGATTCCCTATATTTTTCAACAAGGCAGATTGTTCATTCATAGTTTTAGTGAACAATTGATTTTGCTCATATTGTGATTGCATAAAGCTCTTAGTAGCTCTTTCAATTTCCAGCATCTTTTCCTCACTAGGCAAAACAGATCTACCATAAGAATTACCATAAGAATTACCACTATTAGAAGGATATGGCCTATAGTTGTTACCAAAATTATTCCTATAAGCATTGTTGTTGAAATTATTATTTTTAATGAAGTTCACATCAACATGCTCTTCTTGAGCAACCAATGAAGCTAAAGGAACATTATTAGGATCAACATGAGATCTACCATTAACAAGCAGAGACATAATAACATCAATCTTATCACTCAAGGAGGAGGTTTCTTCAACAGAATTTACCTTCTTACCTTGAGGAGTCCTTTCAAGTGTGCCATTCAGAGTAGTTGATCATCATATCATCAAGAAGCTTTGTTGCAGCACCCAAAGTGATGGACATAAAAGTACCTCCAGCAGCTGAATCCAATAGGTTCCTTGAAGAAAATTTAATCCTGCATAAAAGGTTTGGATGATCATCCAAGTAGTTAGTCCATGGGTAGGGCAATTTTTTACAAAAGATTTCATTCTCTCCCATGCTTGGGCAACATGTTCATTATCCAATTGCTTAAAGTTCATAATGCTACTTCCCAAAGATATAATTTTAGCAGGAGGATAATATTTTCCAATGAAAGCATCTTTACATTTAGTCCATGAATCAATACTATTTTTAGGCAAAGATAGCAACCAATCTTTAGCTCTTCCTCTCAAGGAGAAAGGAAACAATTTCAGTTTTATAATATCCCCATCTACATCCTTATACTTTTGCATTTCACAAAGTTCAACAAAATTATTAAGATGGGCAGCAGCATCATTGAGTACTAACACCAGAAAATTGCTCTCTCATAACAAGATTTAGTAAAGCAGGTTTAATTTCATAAAATTCTGCTGTAGAAGCAGGTGGAGCAATAGGAGTGCATATGAAATCATTATTATTGGTGCTAGTGAAGTCACACAACTTAGTGTTCTCAGGAGTATTCATTTTAGCAATAATAAAAATAAATAAAGCAAAACCGAATTAAATAAAGTAAAACAAGTAACTAATTTTTTTGTGTTTTTGATATAAAGACAGCAAACAAGACAGAAAATAAAATAAAGCAAGACAATAAACAAAGTAAAGAGATTGGGTGTGAGAGACTCCCCTTGCAGCGTGTCTTGATCTCCCCGGCAACGGCGCCAGAAAAGTAGCTGCTTGTGACGGTAAAGCACACGTCCGTTGGGAACCCCAAGAGGAAGGTATGATGAGTACGGCAGTGAGTTTTCCCTCAATAAGAAACCAAGGTTATCGAACCAGTAGGAGATGAAGGCCACGTGAAGGTTGTTGGTGAAGGAGTGTAGTGCGGCGCAACACCAGGGATTCCGGCGCCAACGTGGAACCTGCACAACACAATCAAAATACTTTGCCCCAACTTAACAGTGAGGTTGTCAATCTCACCGGCTTGCTGAAAACAAAGGATTAAACGTATGGTGTGGAGAATGATGTTTGCTTGCAGAAAACAAAAGAGAACAATGATTGCAGTAGGTTGTATTTCAGATGTAAAAGAATGGACCGGGGTCCACAGTTCACTAGTGGTGTCTCTCCAATAAGATAAATAACATGTTGCGTGAAAAAATTACAGTTGGGCAATTGACAAATAGAGAGGGCATAACAATGCACATACATATCATGATGACTACTATGAGATTTACTTAGGGCATTACGACAAAGAACATGGACCGCCATCCAGCATGCATCTATGCCTAAAAAGTTCACCTTCGGGTTAGCATCCGCACCCCTTCCAGTATTAAGTTGCAAACAACAGACAATTGCATTAAGTACTGTGCGTAATGTAAACAATACAAATATCCTAAGACACAGCATTGATGTTTTATCCCTAGTGGCAACAACACATCCACAACCTTAGGGGTTGCTGTCTCTCCCCCAGATTCAATGGAGGCATGAACCCACTATCTAGCATAAATACTCCCTCTTGGAGTTACAAGTATCAACTTGGCCAGAGCCTCTACTAGCAACGGAGAGCATGCAAGATCATAAACAACATATATGATAGATCAATAATCAACTTGACATAGTATTCCATATTCATCGGATCCCAACAAACACAACATGTAGCATTACAAATAGATGATCTTGATCATGATAGGCAGCTCACAAGATCTAAACATGATGGCACAATAGGAGAAGACAACCATCTAGCTACTGCAATCGACACATAGTCCAAGGATGAACTACTCACGCATCAGTCCGGAGGCGGGCATGGTGATGTAGAGCCCTCCGGTGATGATTCCCCTCTCCGGCAGGGTGCCGGAGGTGATCTTCAGAACCCCCCGAGATGGGGTTGACGGTGGCGGCGGCTCTGGAACTTTTCTCGTATTTTGGCTCCCGGTACTAGGGTTTTCCGATACGAAGGAATATGTAGGCGAAGAGGCAGCGTCGGGGGAGCCAGGGGGTGGCCTCCCCACACCTGGGCGCGGCAGGAGGTGGGGCCGCGCCGCCCTATGGGGTGGCCCCCCTGCTGGCCGTCTCCGACTCTTCTTCGATGTTCTGGAACACTCCGTGGAAAATAGGGCCGTGGGCTTTTGTTTCGTCCAATTCCGAGAATATTTCATGTGTAGAATTTCTGAAACCAAAAATAGCAGAAAACAGGAACTGGCGCTTCGGCATCTTGTTAATAGGTTAGTCTCGGAAAATGCATAAAAATGATATAAAGTATGAGTAAAAAATGTAGGTATTGTCATAAAACTAGCATGGAACATAAGAAATTATAGATACGTTGGAGACGTATCAACCACTTCGCCAAACACTCAAACTAAACAACATTTTTTACGGCTCTAAGGCGATATTGGGGGGGGGGGTGATACGTCTCAAGCTACTTTTATGATGATACGCACATGTTTTATACACATTATATGCCATTATTATGCATTTTCCGGCACTAACCTATTGACGAGATGCCGAAGAGCCAGTTGCTGTTTTCTGCTGTTTTTGGTTTCGGAAATCCTACAAAGGAAATATTCTCGGAATTGGACGAAATCAACGCCCAGGGTCTTATTTTTCCACGAAGCTTCCAGAAGACCGAGGGAGATACGAAGTGGGGCCACGGGGCGCCGCCACACTAGGGCAGCGCAGCCTAAGGGGGCCCCGCGTGGCCCTAGCGTGTGGGGCCCCCGTGACTCTCCCGACTCCGCCCTTCCGCCTACTTAAAACCTTCGTCGCGAATACCCCAGTACCGAGAGCCACGATACGGAAAACCTTCCAGAGACGCCGCCGCCGCCAATCCCATCTCGGGGATTCAGGAGATCGCCTCCGGCACCCCGCCGGAGAGGGGAATCATCTCCCGGAGGTCTCTTCATCGCCATGATCGCCTCCGGATCGATGTGTGAGTAGTTCACCCCTGGACTATGGGTCCATAGCAGTAGCTAGATGGTTGTCTTCTCCTCATTGTGCTATCATGTTAGATCTTGTGAGCTGCCTATCATGATCAAGATCATCTGTTTGTAATGCTACATGTTGTGTTTGTTGGGATCCGATGAATATTGAATACTATGTCAAGTTGATTATCAATCTATCATATATGTTGTTTATGTTCTTGCATGCTCTCCGTTGCTAGTAGAGGCTCGGCCAAGTTGATACTTGTGACTCCAAGAGGGAGTATTTATGCTCGATAGTGGGTTCATGCCTCCATTGAATCCGGGACGATGACGTAAAGTTCTAAGGTTGTGGATGTGCTGTTGCCACTAGGGATAAAACATCGATGCTTTGTCTAAGGATATTTGTGTTGATTACATTACGCACCATACTTAATGCAATTGTCTGTTGTTTGCAACTTAATACCGGAGGGGGTTCGGATGATAACTCGAAGGTGGACTTTTTAGGCATAGATGCATGTCGGATAGCGGTCTATGTACTTTGTCGTAATGCCCTGATTAAATCTCATAGTACTCATCATGATATATGTATGTGCATTGTTATGCCTTCTTTATTTGTCAATTGCTCAACTGTAATTTGTTCACCCAACATCCATTTATCTTATGGGAGAGACACCACTAGTGAACTGTGGACCCCGGTCCAATTCTTTACATCTGAAATACAATCTACTGCAATTGTTCGTTACTGTTCTTCGCAAACAAACATCATCATCCACACTATACATCTAATCCTTTGTTTACAGCGAAGCCGGTGAGATTGACAACCTCACTGTTACGTTGGGGCAAAGTACTTTGATTGTGTTGTGCAGGTTCCACGTTGGCGCCGGAATCCCTGGTGTTGCGCCGCACTACACTCCGCCACCAACAACCTTCACGTGTTCCTTGACTCCTATTGGTTCGATAACCTTGGTTTCTTACTGAGGGAAACTTACTGCTGTGCGCATCACACCTTCCTCTTGGGGTTCCCAACGGACGTGTCAACTACACGCAGCAAGTAAATTTTTGTCTTGCTTTATTTTATTTACTGCTTTGTTTGCTCTTATATCAAAAAACACAAAAAAATTAGTTGCTAGTTTTACTTTATTTACTGTCTTGTTCTCCATATTAAAAACACAAAAAAAAATTAGTTACTTGCATTTACTTTATTTAGTTTGCTTTATTTACTACTACTAAAAATGAGTAATCCGGGACAAACACAAAGAATGGCGTCTCCCACCTCCCCTAACGGCTCTGGCGACCACCATGGCGATCTTACTCTCTCCTAGATCTGGATCCATCCTTCCATGCAATCTCCACGATGAATCATGCAGATCCCTTTGCTGATGCATCTTCGATTGCCCACCGATTGGATTTTTCATATGGTCACTTATTTCGTCAAAAGGTTCGTGAGTCTTTCGCTACACCTGTCAACCCTATTTCATCCGAATCTGGTTTTACCTTGGTGGTCTCATTTGGTCGGGCAAATTTCCACCTAAATTGTCTCAATGTGAGTCTGGCCCTATCTTCCTGCTTGGGTGCTTCTTATGAAGAACTTAGAGTTTCTGCGATTCGTGGTAGAGTTTTTGTTTTCGACGTCTGCTCCAAGGCTGTGGGCTTTCTGATCCTGAAGAACAAGAAGTTTTCTTGTAAGGATTTCATATGCTATTTCGATCTATGGAGTTCTGGAGGACCGAATTGGCGTCGCGAGGAATTGGCCTGGTACCGAGAACAAGAAGATGAATGGACACTTGTCCAAAATAAGGATCACATCAGATCTCATCAATTATATGATTCTCATGGCAGAAGATTATTTCCTCGTCATCCTCCCACAAGATCTCACCCAGGGAACCCTGCTCCTCGTCTACAATCCCATCAAGGTAACCCTCGTGGAAATCCCCCTTTATCTGGTGCAAATTTAATCCCTATTGGAACAAGACAACATCCTCCATCTATGCCTAGATCTTGCCATGATCGTGATAATAGGGACGTGCCCGTTATAAGCGGGAACCAAAATTCGAATTTGGCCGCTGACAGGCCCAATGTTTCAGCCCATGAGAATAGCCCAGGAACACATTGCAATTCCCCTCTGCGCCGTTCCGTCTCCTGCATACGATGTCTCGCGCCAGGTCATCTTGTTAAGGATTGTACTAATAAATTCAGGTGTAGATCCTGCTTTAATTACGGTCATATATCTTTTAACGGAAATACATTTGTACACCCAAGCATGGGTGTGGGTGCTTCCACACCCGTTGGATGCTTGGAGATTCGGATAAAATGCTAGGTGAGGGAAATCATCTTACATTATTTTCTTCAATTTCGCATAGCTCGTGGGTCCCAAACAGAAGCAAAAAAAGCCTCCCGACACGGCACCAGGAATCCCGGATGCAGGGCGCACTGTACGCTGCTGTCCGCCGGACTGCTGCGTCTCCTCTCTCACCTGTCTCGTCCACCATCCTCTCTTTCCACCTTCTGCGCGTGACATTCTCTCGTCCACCCCTTCCTTGCGTGCCTCCATTTGCTGCACCATGTCTCAGTCTACTATGTGCAGCAGTGATGCAGCACCGGCGGCGGCCGGATGCGGCTCGTCCTCCACGGGCACACCTCGAGCCGCCGAGCGTGGCGTCCAGGAGGATGGCGGCGGCGCCAACGCACCGTCTGCGGCAAGCGCGCATCGAAAGATGTCCGGGTCGATGATCTTGGCCTCGGTGCTGGGTGACAGCAGCCCGGCCATCTCGTGCCGACGTCCGTGGACGCGCGGATGGCCGTGCTCTCCGTCAGCCCGTACCCGATCTCCACCTGCGGTAGCTGCCTCGGGTGCACTACCATGGCGACCAAGATCGGCAGAGGCAGCGGCAAGTAGGTGACATCGTAGGCGCTAATGTAGCGCAGCATCTCGGGCAACTCGATCTTTGGAGACGGCTTCAGGTGCGCGACCATGACGACCGGCCTCCGACGACGGCTGCGGCAACATCATAGGGCGCCGACAGCCACCGGGGGAGGTGAAGTTATCCTGTCTTCTTAACTTCACCAACAGCCTATCGTCGTGCTGCGGCGGCCGGGCCGGCGGCCGCCGGGAGGATGGACGTGCAGGTCCGCTCTGGACCATGCGGAGCACATGCCACGCGGGAGCAGGTTGAGCGGTACGTCGGCGCCATGGACCACATCACCATGAGATGCTCGAGGCCGGGTGCCGGGAGAGCCCCAGACTGTTACAGATTTGCTGAATCACAACAGGAATCCATGGCGTAATCCCACTTAAACGCATAGGAGCGGGCGAAAATGCCAATCTAGCCAACACATAGTATTCATGCAGCTGGTTTTTTCATGATTGTATACTAGATACTTACATCAGAGCTACAAAATTTAGATACATTTGCTGCTAACTGCTCAAGTCTCTTACATTTCTGATGACTACACTACATACATTATACATTAGAGCTGCAATCGCATAGGCAGCCTGCAGCCAGCGTAGTAATGAACCAGGAACTATGACACAACAGGGCACAAAGATGACATTGGCCGGCGACGAGAAGTTCAGGTGCGCGTGCGTGCGTCCACCAGCAGTGAGCAACCTCGTCGCTGACGTGAAGTCCAGGTGCGCGTGCGTGTGGCCGACGACGGCCAGCAGCTCGGCAGCTGACGTGAAGTCCAGGTGCGCGTGCGTGTGGCCGACGACGGCCAGCAGCTCGGCAGCTGACGTGAAGTCCATCCGCGTGCGTGTAGTCGTCGACGGCAAGCATCTCGGCCGGCGACGTGAAGGCCAGGTACGTGTACGTGCGGCCGTCGACGTCGAGCAGGCATGTATTGCTCCTGCGGCGAGGTAGAAAGAAAATGGGGCGAATTAAAGAGAAGGCAACCGAAAACAAGACCGAATCACAAAACTGAGGGAACCCAAATCTGATTGAATGCAAGCAACGGAAGAGAACTCGCGCGGTGAAAAGCCAGGCGCTAGTCCATGCCGCAGCTCAAATCTGCCCGGCCGCCGTCTTCGTAGCTCCACCCTTCTTCCCCAACCCCTTCGTCGATGCGAAGGCCTACAGCGCCTGTCGCTGCCTCGCTGGTGCCTTCGTGGGCGGAGGCGCTGGAGTCACCGCCTTGCGAAACGCCGGGACGAGGTACGAGCGAACCGGTGTACTCTGTTACAGGGGAGAAGAAACATGCCGATTCGGCCCCTTCCAAACACTGCGAAAATGTCTGCTTGGGAGTTCAGCCGGCGACCATTGCCTGCACGCAGCGACTCTTCGCCGTAAGTACAGAATCAAACTCAAGTGAAGGGAGAAGAGAAGAAATCTGATTCCGGCGACGGCGTGTGTTGTACCTGCGCGCCGCGGGGCACGGTGGAGAGGGCTCTAGGACAGGGCTCCTCCGGCAGCGCCGTGTAGCTTCCTGGTGGTACCACGGCGACGTGTGCACGACGGAGCAGCACGAGGAAGATGGCCGGGGGAATATCACCGATCTTTGCCGCGCGGCCACAGCACGAGGATACAGGAAAGGGAGGTGAGGGATGGAGGACAGGGCCCCTGCTTAATTTCTGGATACAGCGAGGGGCAGCCTCTCACCATGTCCCCGACATGAACAGTCAGGGGACCGTGTCAGCGCAGTGAAAGGAACGAGGATGTGACAGAAAAATTAGAGATGAGGAGGAAAATGTTCAATCCGGCAAGACTTTGCACGAATCTCCAGGTTGAAACGAATGGCAAAGAGTACACCCACACCCATGCTTGGGTGTACAAAATCCGCACTCATCTTTTAAATGCCTGAACAAAAGGAACAAACCTATATCTATCTGGAAAGTGGTTGATATACAAAAACAGAAACAGAGTTTATCGGCTGATATATCCTCTGCCTGCTCGTCTTCCGAGGAGTCACATAGCATTACCCACGTATCTGAAACACCTGACCACGCACGTTCTCCTATCTGCGACTGTCCGTCGCCGCCGTCGACGGGTGCAGAGCTCTCATCCATGGCGAACTACGACTGCGACCCCTTCCCGCATGTCCCTGCCGGTATGGTTGCTATCCCACCTGGTCCGTTACGTCAGCAGAGAGGATATGTTATTTTGGGAGGAGAATTTCCTATTTTCTGTGATGACTGGGAGATTGCATCTCTCATCCCTGATCCTGGACAAAACCACTTTGAGCTTATTAGTCAGACCATTAGCCAGCAGATGCAAGATATTGGCATTGAGATTCGTACTATTTCCAAGTGTGTTATGGGATCTGCTTTGGTTAGATTTGCTACATGTACTGATAGGGATGCAGCCATCAACGTTAGTCCTATTCAGGTGGGTGACAGAATTCTTAGATTTGTTGCACAAGATAATGGTATCAACCGAAGATCTACTTTTCTTACGCATGATGTATGGATCATGATACTGAACTACCCTCTAGAGTGCTGGGATGTTGACACTGTCAGTAGATCTGTTGTTCCATATGGTCGTTTCCTTGTCTGGAATAAGGATATGTCCAACAGGGCTAGGATTTTGGTTAAGATTCGTGCATATAATGTTGACACCCTTCCTATGAGCATTGTTGTGGTCAAGAACCTTACTGAAGATGGCAACTCTGATTCCTGGACTTGCCCTCTAGTCCTGCTCTCCAGAAGAATGATTGGTGCTGCTGCTCGGTGATGAGGATCCCCTACCACCAAATGGAGCTAATCCCCACCCTCTTCCTCTGGTGGATCAGGGTTTCTGGCATGATGATCATATGATGCAGGAGGATGTGGGTAACATGGGTGAGGAAAATGCTGTACCTGCTATGGATAATGCTGCACCACCACATGCTGCACCTGCTGCTGAACTTGCACCACCTCTGGCTGAAAATGTTGCACCTGTCAATGACAATGTTGCCCAGATAAACCCTGCAACACCACCCCTGCATGCCAATCAGCCTGCTGCTGATGAGGAGATCATTGAAATTATTCAGTCTGTGGAGCCCATGTCTGCCCTCCGTGGACTCATCTCTAGTATCATTGGTAATGCATCTGAGGTTCTGCCCCATCTTGGTGATTCACACATTACTGCTGCAAACTGCAAGGTAGTGGAAGCAAATGGACCAAGTGGAAAAATCAGGACCTGTTACCTCCAGATTGATGCAGTGGACAAAGCTGGCATCAGGAACAGAGCATCTAGTTCTGTGGAAATAACTGACATATCTGATGACACTGTGCCTGATCTGAATCTTGCTATTGAGCAGCCCAGCACCAAACGCATGAAGAAAGGGAAAGGGAAACTTATCACTGATGTCTCACAGGTGAGGAGGAGCAATAGGGTTGCTGGACTTGCAGTGGGCTACAAGGATGTCAAGAGTGCTGTTCTTGCTGAGCAGTCTGTGAAACAGAATCAACAAGATGCTTCCACCTCTAAGACTGGCAACAGAGCTGAGGGCAACATTGTGATCAATCTGGCACCACAATTTGAAGCTGAGATCATCAACAACCATAGTGCACCTCCCCCACATCTGCCTGCCTCTACTATCCAAGCCATTGGCAAAAACCATTGCAAGATGCCATCTGAGATGGTATCTGATGCAGCTTTGAACTATGACAGTTCAAATGATAGTGTGTAACCATATCATGCACAGGGCCTGGAGCATGCCCATAATTTGCTTCTTTATCTCTAGTTTCCCTCAGCAGTTATTTCCCAAAGAACTTTGTTGCTTGTATTCCTTTCATGTGTGCTGTAAGAATATTTATTTGTTTACCAGACTTTATGTGTGGAGGTCTGGCAGAGTTCCTTATCTGTCAGTATTTTGGTTCTATATGTGCCTGTGTCTATCTGTTACATATCATGATCCAGTTATCTGGTCCTATTTGAGGATATTCTCTTGGCTAGCTGATCTGTTTACTGTGAATATCACTCATGACAGAAGTATATTACATATACTCCTAAGTACTCTATCTTCCATAGTTTATCATGAATAGATACAGATCATGGAACATTCTGGATTGGAATATTAGAGGTATTAATTCACAGGACAGATGGGATGATTTAGCTAATAAAATCAGTGAAAGCAATTGTAATATTATCTGCTTACAGGAGACAAAAAGAGAGAGTTTTGACAATGCTTATATCAGAAAATTCTGCCCAAGAAAATTTAATATGTTTGCATATCACCCATCTGTTGGGAATTCAGGGGGTATTATTACTATATGGAATGGAAATGCACTTACAGGTAATATCATTAGTTCCTCTAGCTATCAAGTTACTGTGGAATTTACTTGTAATATTTCTGGGGAAAAATGGTATATCACAAATATATATGCCTCTTGCCATGCTGAGGGAAGGAATGAGTTTATTCACTGGATGAATAATCTGGACTCATCGATCTATGATTTGTGGATGCTTGTTGGGGATTTCAATATGATTAGGTCCAATTCTGACAGAAACAGACCTGGAGGAAATTCTAATTCTATGTTGGCTTTCAATGATATTATTCAAGCACATGATCTAGAAGAAATTCCCCTGAAAGGTAGGCAATATACTTGGAGCAACATGCAAAATACCCCTCTGTTAGAGAAGCTAGACTGGATATTTACCTCCTCTATGTGGACTATCACATTCCCAAATACAATGGCCTATCCTATGGCTAGGCTAGGATCAGATCATGTTCCTATTCTCATTGAAATTGGATCAGTTATTCCCAAGGCACAAATTTTTAGATTTGAAGAATATTGGCTGGATTTTGATGGATTGGATGAGGTGGTGCAGAATAACTGGAAAAATGTGGGAGTATACAAAAATATTGCCCAAGACATTACCGCCAGATTTAAATCCCTTAGGCATGGCATTAAAAAATGGAGTAGAAATCTATCACAGCTATCTATTATCATACATAATTGCAGCTATGTGCTTGCACTTCTGGATGGGTTGGAAGAGCAAAGACCTCTATCTAATATAGAAAAAAAATTCAGACTTGCTCTCAAGACACACCAACAAAATCTTCTAGAAGCCAAGAGATTGTATTGGAGGAAGAGAGCAAATATCAGATGGGCCAAGCTTGGTGATGAAAATACAAAATTTTTCCATGCTATAGCTACAAGGAATTACAGGCATAATTATATATCTCAACTCATCACTGAGGATGGAAGATCTCTTAATGAGCATGGGCAGAAAGCAGCACACTTGTGGAATTCTTTTAAAGAGAGGCTTGGTAAATCTGTGAATACAAATATGATGTTTGATCTTAATGACATTGTCAATAGACATGATCTGTCAAGCTTAGACTTTCCTTTCACTACAGAGGATATTGATGATGTGATCAAGCATATGCCAATTGATAAAGTGTCTGGCCCAGATGGATTCAATGGAAAATTCATAAAGAAGTATTGGAATATTATTAAGCCACAATTTTATGATCTATTGCAGAAATTCTATGAGGGAAATATTAATTTAGAAAGTCTGAATACTGCATTCATTGTATTAATCCCAAAAAAGCCAAGCCCTGAATCTGCATCAGATTATAGACCTATCTCATTGGTGAGTATGGCACTCAAGATTATTACCAAGATCATAGCTAATAGAGTGCAGGAGGTTATCATTCCTATTCTGCACCAAAATCAGTATGGATTTATTAGGAACAAAACCATTCAAGATTGCCTATCATGGGCTTTTGAATATCTGCACATATGTCATAAATCTAAGAAGGAGATTGTTATATTGAAGCTTGATTTTGAAAAAGCATTTGATACAGTTGAATACTCTGCCATTCTATCTATGCTAAGACACCCGGGATTCGATGAAAAATTTATAGGCTGGATTAATTGTATTCTCGTCTATCGCATCCACATCCGTTATACTCAATGGTGTGCCAGGAAAGAATATAATCTGTAAAAGAGGTGTCGGACAAGGTGATCCTTTGTCTCCACTCGCTCTTTGTGGTCATCGCGGAATTATTGCAAATTATCATTAATTATGCCCGGCAGGAGGGAGTTCTTCATTTACCTATCAACAATTCTTATGGGCAAGACTACCCAATATTGCAGTATGTCGATGACACACTTATTATTGTTCCTGCTGATATGGAACAACTTGATAATCTCAAAGACATTTTGTCCAACTTTACTATATCTACTGGCTTGAAAATTAATTACCGAAGTCCTCCATGATACCAATAAATATCACAACTCGAAAGATGTCAACTATTAGCAAATCATTTTGGTCGCAAGAGGGAATCTCTTCCTTTCACCTATCTGGGGCTCCCGATGGGAACCACTAGACCTAGAGTTGATGATCTTGTTCCCATGATCTGTAAGGTGGATAAAAGATTATCTGGACTATCAAACATGATGTCATACAGTGCTAGGTTAGTGACTATCAAAGCTGTGATTTCTGCTATGCCAAGCCATGCTATGTGTGCTATCAAAGTTCATAACACAAATTTGGAGCATGTTCAGAAAGTGAGCAGGCAGTTCCTATGGCATGGGAAAGAGATTCAGAAACAAGGAAAATGTCTAGTCAGTTGGGATAAGGTATGTCTCCCCAAGAAAGCTGGAGGACTGGGAGTGCTAGATCTAAGGAAACAGAATAAAGCATTGCAAATAAAGAATTTGTATAAGTTCTACAACAATCAGGACATTCCCTGGGTTAAATTAATTTGGCAAGCATACTACCAATATGGAGCTGTCCCAATAGCAAGCACTTCCAGAGGATCTTTCTGGTGGCGTGATTGTGTTGCATTAATTCCAGAGTTTAAACATTTCACCACATGTGCTCCAGGAAATGGTAAAAGTATAATGCTGTGGGATGATAAATGGCAAGATACCATTTTAAAGCATAAGTTCCCCCATCTCTTTTCCTTCACCAAGAAAAGGAATATTAATATTTTGGATGCATATAATGCTGCTCATGAGAACATCTTTGGTATGTTTAATCTCCCTCTCGTCCATGATTGCTGCACTGACAATGTGATGAATTATCTCGGGAATTGAACAATTTGCATCTTGATGACTTGTCCGTTAATGACAAATGGAAATTCACGTGGGGAGGAAATAAATACTCTACCCGGAAGGTTTATATGGCTTTGGTTAATGCCCGGTGGCACCAGCTCCTTTTAGGTGGATATGGAAATCAGCATGCTTGCCAAAGCATAAATTTTTCTTCTGGCTCCTCATACAGGACAGATTGAACACTAAAATGCATATGGTCAAAAAGAATTTCTTTGTGGGCAGCCAATATTGTGTCTTATGCAATGAAGATGCACAGGAAAATATGATGCACCTATTCTTTCAATGTGACTTCAGTCAGAACTTTTGGTGGAGACTTGGGGAGGAATGGAATACTGAACTTGAGGTGATTGATATGATTATGGATACAAAAAGAAGATCTGTTAACAGTTTCTTTAATGAAGCCATGATAGCCGGTTGTTGGAGCATTTGGAACCATAGAAATTCCATTATCTTTGATGGAAAACTAGTTGACCCGGATAGATGTTTTTCTTTCTTCAGAGAGTCTATTTCTCTTATTAGGCATAGGGTCAGGCCTAGTTTGAGGGAGGGTATGCAAGACTGGCTGGAAATTTTATGAACTATCATAGTTCATCCCATGTACATATTCCCTTATTTTTATGAAATATAAAAAATGACACAGTGGGGAACTTCCCCACTGTTTTTGTGTCAAAAAAAAAATGAGTAATCCGGAAGTTGAAGTTCGTTCATTTAAGCAACAAGGGGGAGAAAGTTTTAAAGATGCTTGGTATAGAATTAGTGATGCTCATCATAGGTGCATTAAGAAACACTCCACTATTATACTACTTAGGAACTTTTATGTTGGTATCTCTAGGCTGGAATAGGTATGTTCTTGATACTCTTGCGGGAGGTAATTTCCTAGGCACTCCTGCTTTAGAAGCTAGTTGCATTATTGAGAGTCTAGTTGGAATACCACCTGTTAATGAAGCTAAAATTGAAATCTCTCTTGAAGATGTCATGAAAAAGTTGGAGGCCATAGAGAAAGATCTTCCAAGTATTGAGACTAAATTGGGAATATTACTTAATAGCACTGATAAACTTGATAAATCTCTAGGGGGAATTAATGAGAGAATTGCTGTTTTAGAAACTTGTGCTACTCATGATAATCGAACCCATAGGATTAGTGAACTTGAAGAAGCTATGGGAACCTTGGGTTCAACTTTTTCTTCTCTTAAGTTTAAGGAGAAAGCCTATGTGGGTAAGGAGCAAAAGTTCATGTATGCCTCTAAAGTGCCTAAGCCAAAAAACTATTATAGGCCTAAAATTGACAAAGCCCTTAGCACCACTACGGATGGGGGAGCATCTAAGATACCTATTGATGTTGATGCTTCGTCTCTTGACAATACTTGATACACACTTTCTGCGCCTAGCTGAAAGACGTTAAAGAAAAGCGCTTATGGGAGACAACCCATTATCTTACTTCTGCACTTTTGTTTTATATTTGAGTCTTGGAAGTTGTTACTATTGTAGCAACCTCTCCTTTTCTTTATTTTATTGCATTGTTGTGCCAAGTAAAGCCTTTGATAGTAAAGTCAATACTAGATTTGGATTGCTGCGCAGGAACAGATTTCTTGCTGTCACAAAATTGAGCCGCCCCTGCTGTAGAAAATTTATAAAAATCTGCCAATTTACGTGCGTGATCCTCAGATATGTACGCAACTTTCATTCAATTTGGGCATTTTCATCTGAGCAAGTCTGGTGCCTCTAAAAAATTCGTCTTTACTGGATCTGTTCTGTTTTGACAGATTCTGCCTTTTATTTCGCATTGCCTGTTTTGCTATGTTTGATGGATTTCTTTGTTCCATTAACTTTCATTATACTATGCAATGATAATCAGTGTTAATCCAAGCTAATTAGGACAAGGTGCGAGCACTATTAGTATACTATGCATGAGGCTTGCAACTTATAAGATGTCTTATACATAACTCATATGCTTTATTACTACCGTTGACAAAATTGTTTCTTGTTTTCAAAATGAAAAGCTCTAGCACAAATATAGTAATCAATGCTTCCCTCTGCGAAGGGCCTATCTTCTACTTTATTGTTGAGTCAGTTTGCCTATTCTTTCTATCTTAGAAGCAAACACTTGTATAACTGTGTGCATTGATTCTTACATGTTTACTTATTGTACTTGTTATATTGCTTTGTGTTGACAATTATCCATGAGATATACATGTTGAAGTTGAAAGCAACCGCTGAAACTTTATCTTCCTTTGTGTTGCTTCAATGCTTTTACTTCGAATTTATTGCTTTATGAGTAACTCTTATGCAAGTCTTATTGATGCTTGTCTTGAAAGTATTATTCATGAAAAGTCTTTGCTATATGATTCATTAGTTTACTCATTATCTTCATCATTGCTTCGAATCGCTGCATTCATCTTATATGCTTTACAATAGTATGATCAAGATTATGATAGCATGTCACTTCAGAAATTATCTTTGTTATCGTTTACCTACTCGAGGGCGAGTAGGAACTAAGCTTGGGGATGCTTGATACGTCCCAAACGTATCTACAATTTCTTATGTTCCATGCTACTTTTATGATGATACTCACATGTTTTATACACATTATATGTCATTATTATGCATTTTCCAGGCACTAACCTATTAACGAGATGCCGAAGAGCCGATTCTTTGTTCTACGCTGTTTTTGGTTTCGAAATCCTAGTAAGGAAATATTCTCGGAATTGGACGAAATCAATGCCCGGGGGCCTATTTTTCCACGAAGCTTCCGGAAGACCGGAGGACTTACGAAGTGGGGCCACGAGGTGGCCGGACACCGGGCGGCGCGGCTCGGCGTGTGGGGCCCTCGTGTGGCCCCCCGACCTGCCCTTCCGCCTACATATAGTCTTCGTCGCGAAACCCCCGATACCGAGAGCCACGATACGGAAAACCTTCCGGAGACGCCGCCGCCGCCAATCCCATCTCGGCGGATTCCGGAGATCGCCTCCGGCACCCTGCCGGAGAGGGGAATCATCTCCCGGAGGTCTCTTCATCGCCATGATCGCCTCCGGATCGATGTGTGAGTAGTTCACCCCTGGACTATGGGTCCATAGCAGTAGCTAGATGGTCGTCTTCTCCCCATTGTGCTATCATGTTAGATCTTGTGAGCTGCCTATCATGATCAAGATCATCTATCTATAATCCTACATGTTGTGTTTGTTGGGATCCGATGAATATTGAATACTATGTCAAGTTGATTATCAATCTATCATATATGTTATTTATGTTCTTGCATGCTCTCTGTTGCTAGTAGAGGCTCTGGCCAAGTTGATACTTGTGACTCCAAGAGGGGGTATTTATGCTCGATAGTGGGTTCATGCCTCCATTAAATGCGGGACAAGTGACGGAAAGTTCTAAGGTTGTGGATGTGCTATTGCCACTAGGGATAAAACATCGATGCTTTGTCTAAGGATATTTGTGTTGATTACATTACGCACCATACTTAATGCAATTGTCCGTTGTTTACAACTTAATACTGGAGGGGGTTCGGATGATAACCTGAAGGTGGACTTTTTAGGCATAGATGCATGCTGGATAGCGGTCTAGGTACTTTGTCGTAATGCCCTGATTAAATCTCATAGTACTCATCATGATATATGTATGTGCATTGTTATGCCTTCTTTATTTGTCAATTGCCCAACTGTAATTTTTCACCCAACATCTGCTATCTTATGGGAGAGACACCGCTACCGATCTCGTGGACCCCGATCCTATTCTTTACATCTGAAATACAAACTGCTGCAATTGTTCTTTACTCGTTCTTCGCAAACAACCATCATCATCCACACTATACATCTAATCCTTTGTTTACGGCAAGCCGGTGAGATTGACAACCTCGCTCTTACGTTGGGGCAAAGTTCTGTGATTGTGTTGTGCGGGTTCCACGTTGGCGCCGGAATCCCCGGTGTTGCGCCGCACTACACTCCTCCGCCATCAACCTTCAACGTGCTTCTTGACTCCTACTTGGTTCGATAAACCTTGGTTTCTTACCGAGGGAAACTTGCTGCTGTACGCATCACACCTTCCACTTGGGGTTCCCAACGGGCGTGTGCTTTACGCGTCATCAAGCTAAATTTCCGGCGCCGTTGTCGGGAACTGGAGAAAAGCTACACCACAAAGATTTCTAACTCCCACGTCAACTACACGCCAGCAAGTAAATTTCTGGCGCCGTTGCCGGGGAGATCAAGACACGCTGCAAGGGGAGTTTCCTCTTCCAATCTCTTTACTTTGTTTTTGTCTTGCTTTGCTTTATTTTATTTACTACTTTGTTTGCTGCACTTAAACAAAACTAAAAAAAATAGTTGCTAGCTTTACTTTATTTACTGTCTTGTTCTCTATATCTAAAACACAAAAAAATTAGTTACTTGCATTTACTTTATTCAGTTTGCTTTATTTACTACTACTAAAATGGGTACTGTTGAGAATACTAAGTTGTGTGACTTCACTAGCACAAATAATAATGATTTCCTATGCACACCTATTGCTCCACCTGCTACTACAGCAGAATTCTTTGAAATTAAACCTGCTTTCTGAATCTTGTTATGAGAGAGCAATTTTCCGGTGTTAGTTCCGATGATGCTCGCTGCCCATCTTAATAATTTTGTTGAACTATGTGAAATGCAAAAGTATAAGGATGTACATGGTGACATTATAAAATTAAAATTGTTTCCTTTCTCCTTAAGAGGAAGAGCTAAAGATTGGTTGCTATCTCTCGCCTAGAAATAGTATTGATTCTTGGACTAAATGTAAGGATGCTTTTATTGGTAGATATTATCCTCCCGCTAAAATTATATCTTTGAGAAGTAGCATAATGAATTTCAAGCAATTAGATAATGAACATGTTGCTCAAGCATGGGAGAGAATGAAATCTTTGGTAAAGAATTGCCCAACCCATGGACTGACTACTTGGATGATCATCCAAACCTTTATGCAGGATTGAATTTTTCTTCGCGGAACCTATTGGATTCAGCTGCTGGAGGTACCTTTATGTCCATCACTTTGGGGGCGGCAACAAAGCTTCTTGATGATATGATGACAAATTACTCTGAATGGCACACGAAAGAGCTCCACAAGGTAAGAAGGTAAATTCGTTGAAGAAACCTCCTCCTTGAGTGATAAGATTGATGCTATTATGTCTATGCTTGTGAATGGTAGATCTAATGTTGATCCTAATAATGTTCCTTTAGCTTCATTGGTTGCCCAAGAAGAACATGTTGATGTGAACTTCATTAAAAATAATAATTTCAACAACAATGCTTATAGGAATAATTCTGGTAACAACTATAGGCCATATCCTTCTGCTAATTGTAATAGTTATGGTAATTCTTATGGGAATTCTTACAACAATAATAGGAGTGTACCCCTGGTCTTGAAGCCATGCTTAAAGAATTTATTAGTACACAAACTGCTTTTAACAAATCTGTTGAGGAAAAGCTCGATAAAATTGATATTCTCGCTTCTAAGGTTGATAGTCTTGCCTCCGATGTTGATCTTTTAAAATTGAAAGTTATGCCTAATAAGGATATTGATAATAAGATTGTTACTACAGCAAATGCCATCCAAGTTCGAATTAATGAGAATATTAGATTGATGGCTGAATTGCATGCTAGGTGGGAAAGAGAAGAAAATGAAAAACTTGCTAAAGAGAATAATGTAGCTAAAGTTTGGACTATTACCACCACTAGTAATGTTAATGATTCACATGTTGCTACACCTCCTACTATCAATGGTAAAATAATTGGTGTTGGCAATGTTACTACTCCTAGTGCAAAGCGTGCAAAATTGCCTGAAACTGCTAAAACTACTGAAATTGATAAAACTGCTGAAATTTTTCAAAATATTGGGGATAATGATCCCATTGCTGTAGATCATAATGGTTTAGACTTTGATGATTGTCACATCTCTGAAGTTATAAAGTTCTTACAAAAGCTTGCTAAAAGTCCCAACGCTAGTGCTATAAATTTGGCCTTTACAAAACATATTACAAATGCTCTCATAAAAGCTAGAGAGGAGAAACTAAAACTTGAAACTTCTATTACTAGAAAATTATAAGATGGTTGGGAGCCTATCATTGATATGAGGGTCAATGATTTTGATTGTAATGCCTTATGTGATCTTGGTGCAAGTATTTCTGTTATGCCTAAGAAAATTTATGATATGCTTGACTTGCCACCATTGAAGAATTGTTATTTGGATGTTAATCTTGTTGATAATGCTATAAAGAAACCTTTGGGGAGGATTGATAATGTTCGTATTATGGTTAATAATAACCTTGTCCCCGTTGATTTTTTTGTCTTGGATATTGAATGCAATGCATCTTATCCCATTATATTGGGAAGACCTTTTCTTCGAACTGTTGGTGCTACCATTGATATGAAGGAAGGTAATATTAAATATCAATTTCCTCTCAATAAAGGTATGAAACACTTCAATAGAAAGAGAATGAAGTTACCTTATGATTCTATTATTAGAACAAATTATGATGTTGATGCTTCGTCTCTTGATGTTACTTGATACACACTTTCTGCGCCTAGCTGAAAGGCGTTAAAGAAAAGCGCTTATGGGAGACAACCCATTATTTTACTTCTGCACTTTGTTTTATATTTGAGTCTTGGAAGTTGTTTACTACTGTAGAAACCTCTCCTTATCTTTATTTTATTGCATTGTTGTGCCAAGTAAAATCTTTGATAGTAAAGCCAATACTAGATTTGGATTACTGCGCAGGAACAGATTTCTTGCTGTCACGAATTTGGGCAGTAGTCCCTGTAGAAAAATCAAAAAAATCTGCCGATTTACATGCGTGATCCTCAGATATGTACGCAACTTTCATTCAATTTGGGCATTTTTATCTGAGCAAGTCTGGTGCCACTTTAAAATTCGTCTTTACGAACTGTTCCGTTTTGACAGATTCTGCCTTTTATTTCGCATTGCCTGTTTTGCTATGTTAGATGGATTTCTTTGTTCCATTAACTTCCAGTAGCTTTGTGCAATGTCCAGAAGTGTTAAGAATGATTATGTCACCTCTGAATATATGAATTATGCACTGACCCTCTAATGAGTTTGTTTCGAGTTTGGTGTGGAGGAAGTTTTCAAGGGTCAAGAGAGGAGGATGACACAATATGATCAAGAAGAGTGAAAAGTCAAAGCTTGGGGATGCCCCGTGGTTCATCCCTGCATATTTTAAGAAGACTCAAGCGTCTAAGCTTGGGGATGCCCAAGGCATCCCTTCTTCATCGACAACTTATCAGGTTCCTCTAGTGAAACTATATTTTTATTCCGTCACATCTTATGCGCTTTACTTGGAGCGTCTGTTTGTTTTTATTTTTGTTTTGTTTGAATAAATCGGATCCTAGCATTCTTTGTTTGGGAGAGAGACACGCTCCGCTGTTTCGTATGAACACATATGTTCTTAGCTTTATCTTTAATGTTCATTGCGAAATCTGAACTACTTCATTCATTGCTATATGGTTGGAAACGGAAAATGCCGCATGTGGTAAATGTTTTAATGTCTTGAATAATGTGATACTTGGCAATTATTGTGCTCATATAGGTCTTGTTTAAGCTCTTGCATCATGTACCTTGTACTCATTAATGAATAACTACATAGAGCTTGTTAAAATTTGGTTTGCATGATTGATCTCTAGAGTCTAGATATTTTCTGGTTGAGGTGTTTGAACAACAAGGAGACAATGTAAAGTCTTATAATAGTTACAATATGTTCATATGTGAGCTTTGCTGCACCTTTTATATTTCAGTTTGCTTCAAACAACCTTGCTAGCCTAGCCTTGTATTGAGAGGAATTCTTCTCGTGCATCCAAATCCTTGAGCCAAATACTATGCCATTTGTGTCCACCATACCTACCTACTACATGGTATTTCTCCGCCATTCCAAAGTAAATTACTTGAGTGCTACCTTTAAAATTTCTATTCTTTACCTTTGCAATATATAGCTCATGGGACAAAATAGCTTAAAAACTATCGTGGTGAAGAATATGTACTTATGTGTCTTATTTCTTAGTAAGTTGCTTGTTGAGCGGTAACCATGTTTTCTGGGGACGCCATCAACTCTTTTACCTTTGTTGAATATCATGTGAGTTGCTATGCATGTTCGTCTTGTCCGAAGTAAGGGCGGTTTTCACAATCAAATGGTTTGAGTATGCATACTGTTAGAGAAGAACATTGGGCCGCTAACTAAAGCCATGATTCATGGTGGAAGTTTCAGTGTGGACAGCTAATCCTCAATCTCTTATGAGAATATTACCTGTTGTTGAATGCTTATGCATTAAAGAGGAGTCCATTATCTGTTGTCTATGTTGTCCCGGTATGGATGTCTAAGTTGAGAATAATCAAAAGCGAGAAATCCAATGCGAGCTTTCTCCTTAGACCTTTGTACAGAGCGGCATAGAGGTACCCCTTTGTGACACTTGGTTGAAACATATGCTATGCAATGATAATCAGTGTTAATCCAAGCTAATTAGGACAAGGTGCGAGCACTATTAGTATACTATGCATGAGGCTTGCAACTTATAAGATGTCTTATACATAACTCATATGCTTTATTACTACCGTTGACAAAATTGTTTCTTGTTCTCAAAATGAAAAGCTCTAGCACAAATATAGTAATCAATGCTTCCCTCTGCGAAGGGCCTATCTTCTACTTTATTGTTGAGTCGGTTTGCCTATTCTTTCTATCTTAGAAGCAAACACTTGTATCAACTGTGTGCATTGATT
>NC_061508.1:243760215-243773593 GCF_022539505.1 Lolium rigidum | reverse complement strand
CCTCCCCATAATGCATAAAGAAATCCAAAACATATGCTATTTGTCAAATAAGTGACTAATGAGCTTCATGTTGAGTTTTAGTAGTGAGTCCTAGATACATCTACGCGACCTCACACTACTATACTCTTACACGGTGGCTTCGGCCACCAACCTCCTCCTTGAGGAGTTTTTCGGTTCTTTGTGTTTCTTTGTGCCTTTCTTTTTGTCCTTCCTTTTCCTTGTTATATTTTTCTCCATGTTCTTGGAGAGTCTCACTCAAGCTTTGTTTCCCTTTGGTTTTTGCAAGCTTGGTTGTATGTTCTCTCTTACCATCCTTATAGTTTCCTTACCATCCTTTTTGGTGTTCGGATGCCAAAGGGGGAGAAGTTCTTATTCAGATGGGTTTTTGCATGGAGACCTTTGTTGTTTGTAGCCTTTTGATTCTCGTTGTTTATCTTTTCTTGTGGCTACATCAACTCTATGGAGGCTTCTTACGGTGAGTTTTGGTATTCTCAAGGCAAAGGTATGATAACTTCACCCAAAACTCCTTGCATGATCTTGTGGTGCCTCCATATTGCGCATATGTTATTTGAACATGATCTTGTATCCTTGTTGCATATGTTCTTGGTTTGTAAAATCTAGGGGGAGTTATGCCTCTAGGACGTGTGTATTTGTATTCAAATACATATTCAAAATATGCACATGTTTAGGGGGAGCTCCGTCGAGCTTTTGCAAATCTAAGAATCTCAACATAATATCATATACTTTTGAAAAGTCTTGTGTTGTCATCAAACACCAAAAAGGGGGAGATTGAAAGAGCAAAGTCTAAACCCCGGGTTTTGTGTGTTTGATGACAACACTTGAGTAATCTCACCGTATGCCTTGAGTATCATTGTTAGATTTGCAAGTGCATGGTGACCTCGCTGGACACGTCAAGATCGGAGGACTGAAGCGTAGCTTATAGGTTTTCTGGTTTTGTGTGTGTATCGCGAGGTGACATGGCTGGAGAGAAAAAGGGGAGAAAACCAGTTTTTGCCAGACCGGTACTACCGGTACTAGTAGCGGTAGTACCGCTACCCCTACTAGTACCGCCCACGGTACCGCTCTGTAGTTCTGCGCTGGATTTGACCCACAGTACGAGTTACGGTACCTCTGCGGTACCTGGAGCAGTAGTACCGCCCATGGTACCGCCCAGGTACCGTAACTAGTTACGGCAGTACTGCTTCAGTACCACTCCGGTGCCGCTTTGAGTCCTGTAAGGTTTGGACCCTATTGCGGTACCTTGAGCGGTACCGCGAGCGGTAGTACTGCTCAGTGTCCACGTGGACAAGATATGTGGGATTTCGAACTCAGAGCGGTAGTACCGCTTACCCAAAGCGGTAGTACCGCTTAGGCAAAAACTGGACATAACGGTTGGATTTGAGGAGACCTATAAAAAGGCCTCTTCTTCCCTAGCTCGTTTTTATCTCTCCTCTCTCTCTCTCCTCCATTGTTGCTGAGCTTAAACCTTGAGGATCTCCCCAACCATCCAACTAATCTTGCCCAAATTTTGAGGAGTGGTGGAGGAGACCCCGATCTATAGTTCTACCAAGAGAGATTTCACCAATACTTGCTACTCCTTAGTGGATCTTGGTTATAGGGTTCCCATGGTGGGATCTTGGAGGAAGTGCACCTATGGAGGCTAGCTTGGTGTTGTGCTAGCCCCATAGGTTGTTGGGAGTCTCCTTGTGGTGTGAAGCTCGCCCCAACCTTGTGAAGGAATCACCGCCTCGACCGGTGTCTTAGTGGAGAAGGGGGAGCCCCTTTGTGGAGCTCTCTTGAGGAAGAAGGTGAGGCCTTCCTTCGTGGTGTGGCCGCCTAGTCTCTTGTGTGAGGCTAGCACCTCCTCAACGCAGATGTACTCTCTTTTGTGAGAGGAACTGTGGGAAACAAACCTCGCCTCGTCTCCGCGCCATCCGGTTGTCTCGCTCCTTACTCTTACTATCTTGCTTGTTCCTTTGCTTGTTGCACTTGTTCTAGGATCATTGTAGGAACACCAACACCACTAAAGAAATCACCTTTACCTTCCGCACCGCTAAAATTGAAAAATACTAAAACTTGACGTAGCAACCATTCACCCCCCCCCACCGCTTGTTCGCTACGATCCATTCAGCAGGGTCTATGGGCGGATATCCTTAGGAACAAATACCTACAATCCAAAGATATCCTCGTGAACTCACATCGCAATGGGTCCCAGTTCTGGAATGCCATTCAAAAGGTGAAATCGGTATTTTTCTATGGGGTAAAACACCAGGTTTGTAGCGGGATGTCTACCATGCTGTGGTTGGACTGGTGGCAGGGTTCAGGCCCCTGAAGGACCGTTTCCCCTCCATCTTTGCGCTGGCAACCGAACCTGTGTGCTCGATCGCTCGCACGTTTGCGGGTGACTCCTGGTGTATCCCGCTGAAACAAGCCCTTTGACACGAGGTGTTGGCGACAGGCCTGAGCTGATGCGAGAGATTGGGGTCTGCCAGCTTACGCCGGAGCCTGACCGCATTACTTGGGCGTTGGAAACTTCGGAAAAGTTCTCCGTTCGCTCTTTCTACAAGAAACTGTGCCAGTGAACCCCTACAAAACACTTCATCGATTTATGGAGGGTGTCTGTCCCTATGAAGATCTAGGTTTTCCTCTGGCAACTTGTTCAGAAGCGGCTTCCGTCCAATGACAACATACGTAACCGTCATGGTCCTTCTTTGGGGAGATGCGCCTTGTGTGACGAGTGGGAGGATACAAACCATATCTTTTTTTTCCTGCCCTTTGGCCAAGTTCATGTGGAGCGCTGTCCGTGAACTACTTGGGGGCGCTTGGAATCCCACATGCACTGCGGATGTATTTAGATTGCTGATGTATTTAGATTTCTCGATAGGCAATCTGGCCAGTCGAAGCGGGTTATTTCGATCTATTTTGCTACTCTCTTATGGTCCTTATGGAACATCCAGAATAAGTTCGCGATTGAATGAAAATTCCCTTCCAACTAGCTGACAATCTCTATAAACTATCCATGTACTTGCAGCTATGGAAACCAGTGGCTAGGCTGCAGGATCGCGTGGTGCTGGACGTGAAGATTAGCTGGATCCGGGCGCTACATGTGGAGCATCGAGAGTGCTAGTCGTCACGAGTTGTATCCATCTATGTGTGGTTGTGTGGCGCCAGGACCCTAGACGTATGTCTTGTTGCACGGATTGACGGTGGTTTTTCCGAGTGTTGTAGGTTGATGGGTCTTGGCCCCCTAGAACTATCGTTTTCTGTGTCGTGTTGTTGTTTGTATGGATTATGCCGTGTGTGGTTTTATTAATTTAAAGCTGGGCTCATCTGCCTACCGTCTAAAAAAACCTTACAATATAACCGGTTGGAGTATGAAAGTCCAACACTCAATGATACTTAAAGCTCTATAAGCAGAAGAAAAAGGGCAACTAAGGAATAGTCGCAAATGTTTTAATATACTAGGAAGTGCTATTTTCTTACAAGTAATAGTATAATTTGGAATTGCTTTGCTCATGAGCCAAAACAAGGAAATTAATGGAGGCTCCTTCCCTCCACTTAAACGTGTGTATTTAAAATGACCCCCAGACCGAGAGCAGGCATGGACTCCAATGGCGCCCCTGCCGACCTCGCACCCAAATATATGTATCTAGACGTATGCAGATGTGTATATATATGTCGCCGATCACTGTGTATTGTCCCACACCCATCCTCTACCTCCCCTCTCTCACTAGAATCAGTAAATCCAGCCTACAGCATGATACCTGGAAGTTACATGATGTTCTTTCAGTTTGTCGGATGCTGCCTCCTGCTCCTGCTATACTCTCTTCGATTTAGGTCTAGCAGCCCTGTGCATGGGCCAAGAAGCTACCCGGTGATCGGCTGCCTGGTTGCCTTCTACGAGAACCGGCGGCGGCTCCTCGACTGGTACACCCAGATGCTGTCGGCCTCGCCGACGCAGACGATCGTCGTTGACCGGCTGGGCGCGCGGCGAACCGTGGTAACGGCGAACCCGGTCAACGTTGAGCACATCCTCAAGGGCAACTTCGCCAACTACCCAAAGGGGAAGCCCTTCACCGACGTGCTCGGCGACCTGCTCGGCAAGGGCATCTTCAACGTCGACGGCGAGATGTGGTCCGCGCAGCGGAAGCTGGTGAGCCACGAGTTCTCGGCGCGCACGCTCCGGGAGCTGGAGATCGCCGTGCTCGAGGCCGAGGCGCTCGACCGCCTCGTGCCGGCGCTGGAGGCGGCCGCGGAGCCGGGCGGCGGTGCCGTGGACATGCAGGATGTCCTCCGCCGGTTCGCCTTCGACGTCATCTGCCGTGTCTCGCTGGGCGTTGACCCAGGATGCCTTGACCCGGCATTGCCGGCGCCGAGGCTGGCAACCGCTTTCGACGCGGCCGCCGGGATCATCGCCAGGCGGGGCGCCGCGCCGGTGGCCGCCGTGTGGAAGATCAAGCGCGCGCTGGACATCGGCTCGGAGCGGCGGCTGCGGGAGGAGGTCAAGGTGATCCACGAAGCCGTCATGGACCTCATCCGGAGCCGCAAGAAGGAACGGTTCCTGGTCAACGGCGCGAGGAACGACCTACTGTCGCGGATGATCGAATGCGGCTACGCCGACGAGGAGATCCGGGACATGGTGATCAGCTTCATCATGGCCGGCCGCGACACGACGTCGTCGGCGCTGACCTGGTTCTTCTGGCTGCTCATGCGCCACCGCGACGTCGAGCGGGATGTCTTGGATGAGATCACGAGCATGAGGCAACAACTACAAGGCAGCAGCAGCAGCAGCAACGCCGGGGAAGGCTTCGACCTGGACGACTTCCGCAGGATGCGGGTGCTCCACGCCGCGCTGAGCGAGACGATGCGGCTGTACCCTCCGGTGGCGTGGGACTCGAAGCACGCGGCAGCGGCGGACGTGCTGCCGGACGGCACCCGCGTGGGGGCCGGCGATCGGGTCACCTACTTCCAGTACGGCATGGGGAGGATGGAGGCCATCTGGGGTTCCGACGCGGCCGATTTCAGCCTCGATCGGTGGCTGGCGCTGCCGTCCGACGGCATGGCCGGCGGCGTGTCCCCCTTCAAGTACCCGGTGTTCCAGGGCGGGCCGCGGACGTGCCTGGGCAGGGAGATGGCTTTCGCGCAGATGAAGTTCGTGGCCTGCGCCGTGCTCCGGCGGTTCGATCTGCGGCCCGTGGACGAGGGCCGCACGCCGGTGTTCCTGCCGCTGCTGACCTCTCACATGGCCGGCGGGCTCAACGTGACGGTGAGGAGGAGGGCGGAGGACGCACGCCACGGCACGCATGACGCAGCAACGACAGCTGGAAAAACCCATTAAGTATCCAGTGGTATAGCCCTCGTGTACAAATAGCAAAGAATATGTACTGTGCGGGTACACTATATTATTCTCTTGTAGCTGTACATGCATGCACTTTTGTAATTGTCCATATCAAACGGATATACACACACAGAAATGCAATTGCCTCACACAAATAATGAAAGATTGCGATTCCAATGGAATTTTGTGATTTCTGACCAGATACAAACAGTGAGGTGTTCGTCGTAACCTAGGGATTGTTCCGTGCACGTGGCCTCGTATCGGTTTAATCTGACCATGTTGAAACACAATGAATCTCGATAGAATTTGATGAACAGTGTGGCACAAATCTTAAAGCAGAAAATCGGTGGCACAAACGTGCGCATAGCCTTTTGAGTAAAAGCATTTCTCATCTGGTTGCGACTCCATCGCATCCAGACAAACTATCGGACGCTCTGACTAAGCCAACGACAAAAATTGCAGAAAATTGGGGTGACCTCAGGACCGAAAATTGGTCCCGGAACGGAACTGTCCAATTGTTAGATGTACTTTAATGAAAAATCCACATGTTTGTTGACAGTTTTTCCCCAGGAAAATAAAGTGTCATGTCTGTTTTTAGTCATGCGCACATGTTGGATATGTAGAGGTCGTCGCCGGGCTGATGTGTGTTTAGAAAGTGTGTGTGGTTTGGTTTCTTGTTAAGATAGTGGCATCAATGAGGAGCATGTGGGTTTTAGGCTGGATGAAGTTAGGTGGAAGACGATGTCCGGTCTAGTGCACGTAGCTATCGGTTGCAGGAGTGGGAAATTAAACGCTGCTGAAAGATCAACATGCCGGGCCGGAGAAAAGGTTTTGGGCTAGTTTCCGGGGAAAAATAATATTCCGCCAGTTCGATGAGTCATGGACCACGTGCATAATATATCGATGCCTAGTGTCATCCTGCCGCCTGGCTTTCACACCGAGGGAAAGTTCCTTTCTAGTTCCGATGAGCAGGACAAGATGCCAGGATTGTACTTTTTTTATTTGGAAGGTACGGCGCTGTATTTTACTAGTCGGATGGTGGACTTGTTCTTAGCGATGTGTGGTTACGAATTATAGCTATCAAGAACATTTGGAAGTTTGTTGTGTAAAGACCATGGTGTTGAGGGGGTTAATTAGAGCATCTCCACTTCTCCCCCAATCGGCAGAGCTTTTTTTTTTTTTTGTCCACGCCAGCGCAAATACGATTATAGGGAGGTGCCATCGCCCAGCCATTCACCCCGTATGCCCTCCAATAGGAATGGAAACTTATATGAAGAAATCAAGGATAATTAATGAAGTTCTACAAGTTGCCAATATACCCAAATTTAAGAGGCCACAAAGAAAAGGTTCAAACACATTAACGACCGTCGGTACGGGCAGACGCATCCGTACCCTGTCGCCGTACCATGTGCCACCGCCTTTGCATGGTCAAACCACGCAACTTTCATGAAGGGGCCTATATTAGATTCGCAATATAGCCGCCGCAAAAAGAGAGGCTACAGAACAGAGAGAGAATACATCACCGTAGCCGCACCTCCATCTCCATCTCCATTTCCATCATTGCCATAGTCCAATGCCTGAAATCTAGATCTCGATTGGCGATATTTTAAGATTATTTGTTACTACTCTCAAGAATTTCTATACAATGTTTATGATTATTAATCTCATCAGGTGTGAGTAGTCCTCACATGCTGAGGGTTGAGGCATAGCCTTGCAGAAATATGTGCATCTTTTGATATGGGATTATTGTGTTCGTGATTGAATCTAGATTTATATTTTTCTCTTTGTCTCTTTCCTCGGTCTAAAGACTTGACAGGTACCCAATGCCCCAAGGATCGACAAAGGTAATGGAGTTAGAGGAGTGGTGATGTATAGCTACGTCGTGAAATCCGGTGACAGCAAGGGGAGTACATTAGTTGTTTGAGATCCATTGGGGAATCACGGTTGCTAACATGTAACTATTTTATAATGGGGTTATCGTAGTATTTCACAAGAAGTATCTCCCGAAGTATATTTTATCATGAAATAGCTTTGATTTGATCCTTGGAAACCACTATTCCCTGCAACTACGTTGTCACAAGACGCAGCTACGTTTCACACCCGAACTGTGGTTTTTTTTTTTTGAAATAGCCTATTCTATAAGTTGTTATGGGTTTGATGAGGGGGTTGTAGTTGTAGGGTTGAATAGAATGAAAGGTGGTCTCTAGGCCTTCGGTATCACTAGTACTAGAGGGGCGATTATGTGTGATCCACTATTATACAAGAGATTACTTGGACAAATAAACGTTCTCCTCTTGATTACCAGGCTATCACTCATGTGTGCACTATGCATAATTCTCCCACTTTCACTCGCAAGGCAAAATTAACCTTCCAGACAAAAAGATCTCGTGAAATCATCTTTGTAATCCATGTACATGAATACTAGATCAACAACACACATATTCTAACTCAACATACGATATCATACCTCAACCTAGAACCAGATCAATCAATCACACATGGATGGATTATAAAACATAGATGAATATATCATTAAGATCACAACCATGTTCAATCTTACAAATACACATGCTAAGAAGAGAGATGCAGGCGTTGATGGAGATGGTGATGATGGCAGCGTGCACGGCCTAGGACCAACACCCGGTGCTTCGTGGCGGTGCCTCATTTTCCTCCTCTTCCTTGGATGCCTTGATGGTGGTGGTAATGAAGAACTATCAATAGAGTTGGCACGGCTGCAGGGCTCTGTCGTGTGAATATGTGATGGAGTTTGTGATGGCAGCTAGGGTTTCCCCTCCTTATATAGCGTCACGGAGATCGGTTTTGCGTTTGGGAGCACCCCCTGCTGCGTGTAGTTGACACGTCCGTTGGGAACCCCAAGAGGAAGGTGTGATGCGCACAACAGTAAGTTTCCCTCAATAAGAAACCAAGGTTATCGAACCAGTAGGAGTCAAGGAACATGTGAAGGTTGTTGGTGGCGGAGTGTAGTGCGGCGCAACACCAGGGATTCCGGCGCCAACGTGGAACCTGCACAACACAATCAAAGTACTTTGCCCCAATGTAACAGTAAGGTTGTCAATCTCACCGGCTTGCTGTAAACAAAGGATTAGATGTATAGTGTGGATGATGATGTTTGTTTGCGAAGAACAGTAACGAACAATTGCAGTAGATTGTATTTTAGATGTAAAGAATTGGACCGGGGTCCACAGTTCACTAGTGGTGTCTCTCCCATAAGATAAATGGATGTTGGGTGAACAAATTACAGTTGGACAATTGACAAATAAAGAAGGCATAACAATGCACATACATATATCACGATGAGTACTATGAGATTTAATTAGGGCATTACGACAAAGTACATAGACCGCTATCCAGCATGCATCTATGCCTAAAAAGTCCACCTTCAGGTTATCATCCGAACCCCCTCCAGTATTAAGTTGCAAACAACGAGACAATTGCATTAAGTATGGTGCGTAATGTAATCAACACAAATATCCTTAGACAAAGCATCGATGTTTTATCCTTAGTGGCAACAAGCACATCCACAATCTTAGAACTTTCCGTCACACTGTCCGGATTCAATGGAGGCATGAACCCACTACCGAGCATAAATACTCCATCTTGGAGTCACAAGTATCAACTTGGCCAGAGCCTCTACTAGCAACGGAGAGCATGCAAGAACATAAACAACATATATGATAGATTAATAATAAACTTGACATAGTATTCAATATTCATCGGATCCCAATAAACACAACATGTAGCATTACAAATAGATGATCTTGATCATGATAGGCAGCTCACAAGATCTAACATGATAGCACAATGAGGAGAAGACAACCATCTAGCTAATGCTATGGACCCATAGTCCAGGGGTGAACTACTCACACATCGATCCGGAGGCGATCATGGCGATGAAGAGACCTCCGGGAGATGATTCCCCTCTCCGGCAGGGTGCCGGAGGCAATCTCCTGAATCCCCCGAGATGGGATTGGCGGCGGCGGCGTCTCTGGAAGGTTTTCTGTATCGTGGCTCTCGATACTGGGGTATTCGCGATGAAGGCTTTAAGTAGGCGGAAGGGCGGAGTCGGAGGAGTCACGGGGGCCCCACACGCTAGGGTCGCGCGGGCCCCCTTAGGCCGCGCCGCCCTAGTGTGGCGGCGCCCCGTGGCCCCACTTCGTATCTCCCTCGGTCTTCTGGAAGATTCGTGGAAAAATAAGACCCTGGGCGTTGATTTCATCCAATTCCGAGAATATTTCCTTTGTAGGATTTCTGAAACCAAAAACAGCGAGAAAACAACAAGCGGCTCTTCGGCATCTCGTCAATAGGTTAGTGCCGGAAAATGCATAATAATGACATATAATGTGTATAAAACATGTGAGTATCATCATAAAAGTAGCATGGAACATAAGAAATTATAGATACGTTTGAGACGTATCAAGCATCCCCAAGCTTAGTTCCTACTCGCCCTCGAGTAGGTAAACGATAACAAAGATAATTTCTTAAGTGACATGCCATCATAATCTTGATCAATACTATTGTAAAGCATATGAGATGAATGCAGCGATTCGAAGCAATGGCAAAGATAATGAGTAAACAAATGAATCATATAGCAAAGACTTTTCATGAATAGTACTTTCAAGACAAGCATCAATAAGACTTGCATAAGAGTTACTCATAAAGCAATAGATTCAAAGTAAAAAGCTTTGAAGCAACACAAAGGAAGATGTAAGTTTCAGCGGTTGCTTTCAACTTCAACATATTTATCTCATGGATGCTGGCGTGTAGTTGACGTGGGAGTTAGAAATCTTTGTGGTGTAGCTTTTCTTCAGTTCCCCGGCAACGGCGCCAGAAATTTAGCTTGATGACGCATAAAGCACACGCCCGTTGGGAACCCCAAGTGGAAGGTGTGATGCGTACAACAGCAAGTTTCCCTCAGTAAGAAACCAAGGTTTATCGAACCGAGTAGGAGTCAAGAAGCACGTTGAAGGTTGATGGCGGAGGAGTGTAGTGCGGCGCAACACCGGGGATTCCGGCGCCAACGTGGAACCCGCACAACACAATCACGGAACTTTGCCCCAACGTAACAGCGAGGTTGTCAATCTCACCGGCTTGCTGTAAACAAAGGATTAGATGTATAGTGTGGATGATGATGGTTGTTTGCGAAGAACAGTAAAGAACAATTGCAGCAGTTTGTATTTCAGATGTAAAGAATAGGACCGGGGTCCACAGATCACTAGCGGTGTGATACGTCTCCGACGTATCGATAATTTCTTATGTTCCATGCCATATTATTGATGATATCTACATGTTTTATGCACACTTTATGTCATATTCGTGCATTTTCTGGAACTAACCAATTAACAAGATGCCGAAGAGCTAGTTGCTTGTTCTCTGCTGTTTTTGGTTTCAGAAATCCTAGTAACTGAAATATTCTCGGAATTGGACGAAATCAACGCCCGTGGTCCTATTTTGCCACGAAGCTTCCGGAAGACCGAAGAGGAGTCGAAGTGGGGCCACGAGGCGCCGCCACCATAGGGCGGCGCGGCCCGAGGCCCCGGCCGCGCCGACCTGTGGCGTGGGGCCCTCGTGTGGCCCCCACGTTGCCCTTCCGCCTACTTAAAGCCTCCGTCGCGAAACCCCCGCACCGAGAGCCACGATACGGAAAACCTTCCGGAGACGCCGCCGCCGCCAATCCCATCTCGGGGATTCTGGAGATCTCCTCCGGCACCCTGCCGGAGAGGGCATTCATCTCCCGGAGGACTCTTCACCGCCATGGTCGCCTCCGGAGTGATGAGTGAGTAGTTCACCCCTGGACTATGGGTCCATAGCAGTAGCTAGATGGTTGTCTTCTCCTCATTGTGCTTCATTGTTGGATCTTGTGAGCTGCCTAACATGATCAAGATCATCTATCTCGTAATGCTATATGTTGTGTTTGTCGGGATCCGATGGATAGAGAATACTATGTTATGTTAATTATCAAGTTATTACCTATGTGTTGTTTATGATCTTGCATGCTCTCCGTTATTAGTAGAGGCTCCGGCCAAGTTGATGCTAGTAACTCCAAGAGGGAGTATTTATGCTCGATAGTGGGTTCATGTCTCCGTGAATCTGGGAGTGACAGAAACCCCTAAGGTTATGGATGTGCTGTTGCCACTAGGGATAAAACATTGATGCTATGTCCGAGGATGTAGTTATTGATTACATTACGCGCAATACTTAATGCAATTGTCTGTTGTTTAGCAACTTAATACTGGAGGGGGTTCGGATGATAACCTGAAGGTGGACTTTTTAGGCATAGATGCAGCTGGATGGCGGTCTATGTACTTTGTCGTAATGCCCAATTAAATCTCACTATATTTATCATGACATGTATGTGCATTGTTATGCCCTCTCTATTTTTCAATTGCCCGACTGTAATTTGTTCACCCAACATGCTTTTATCTTATGGGAGAGACACCTCTAGTGAACTGTGGACCCCGGTCCATTCTTTTATACTTGAAATACAAATCTGCTGCAATACTTGTTCTTTACTTGTTTTCTTGCAAACAATCATCTTCCACACAATACGGTTAACCCTTTGTTACAGCAAGCCGGTGAGATTGACAACCTCACTCGTTTCGTTGGGGCAAAGTACTTTGGTTGTGTTGTGCGAGTTCCACGTTGGCGCCGGAATCTCGGTGTTGCGCCGCACTACATCCCGCCGCCATCAACCTTCAACGTGCTTCTTGACTCCTACCGGTTTGATTAAACCTTGGTTTCTTATCGAGGAAACTTGCCACTGTGCGCATCACACCTTCCTCTTGGGGTTCCCAACGGACGTGTCAACTACACGCATCAAGCAAATTTACGGCGCGCCGTTGCCGGGGAGATCAACACACGCTGCAAGGGGAGTCTCCACTTCCCAATCTCTTTACATTGTTTTTGTCTTGCTTTATTTTATTTACTACTTTGTTTGCTGCATTATATCAAACACAAAAAAAATTAGTTGCTAGCTTTATTTTATTTACTATCTTGTTTGCTATATCAAAAACACAAAAAATTAGTTTACTTGCATTTATTTTATCTAGTTTGCTTTATTTACTACTGCTAAAATGGCCACTCCTGAAAATACTAAGTTGTGTGACTTCACAACCACAAATAATAATGATTTCCTATGCACACCTATTGCTCCACCTGCTACTACAGCAGAATTCTTTGAAATTAAACCTGCTTTACTGAATCTTGTTATGCGAGAGCAATTTTCTGGTGTTAGTCTGCCCATCTCAACTTTGTTGAATTATGTGAAATGCAAAAGTATAAAGATGTAGATGGTGATATTATTAAATTGAAATTGTTTCCTTTCTCATTAAGAGGAAGAGCTAAAGATTGGTTGCTATCTCTGCCTAAGAATAGTATTGATTCCTGGACTAAATGCAAGGATGCTTTTATTGGTAGATATTATCCCCCTGCTAAAATTATATCTTTGAGGAGTAGCATAATGAATTTTAAACAATTGGATAATGAACATGTTGCTCAAGCTTGGGAAAGAATGAAATCTTTGGTTAAAAATTGCCCAACCCATGGACTGACTACTTGGATGATCATCCAAACCTTCTATGCAGGACTAAATTTTTCTTCGCGGAATTTATTGGATTCAGCTGCTGGAGGTACCTTTATGTCCATCACTTTGGGGGCGGCTACAAAGCTTCTTGATAATATGATGGTTAATTACTCTGAATGGCACACCGGAAAGAGCTCCACAAGGTAAGAAGGTAAATTCTGTTGAAGAATCCTCTTCCTTGAATGATAAGGTTGATGCTATTATGTCTATGCTTGTGAATGATAGGACTAATGTTGATCCTAATAATGTTCCGTTAGCTTCATTGGTTGCCCAAGAAGAACATGTTGATGTAAACTTCATTAAAAATAGTAATTTCAACAACAATGCTTATCGGAACAATTCTAGTAATAACTATAGGCCATATCCTTATAATAATGGTAACGGTTATGCTAATTCTTATGGGAATTCTTACAACAATAATAGGAATACACCCCTGGACT
>NC_061508.1:243655820-243760115 GCF_022539505.1 Lolium rigidum | reverse complement strand
GAAGTCTACATCGACTGATGTTGTGGTGAAGACGAAGCGCGCTGCCACCCTCGTCGATGACTTGCGAGAAACCATAGACAACTTAGATAAGTATAAAATCAAATTTGGATCCCCAAAAATGCTTCTTTGGAGTGCCGGGGGCAATGCACTGGGTACTTCATCTCAGCCGAGAAGGATTGAAGCAACCCCTTGAAAATCAAAGCCATCCTCGATATGGAGCCGCCAAAGAATCGCTCCAAGTGCGGCATTGGCAGAGACGATTAGCGGCGCTCGACGGGTTCATCGCCAAGCTAGGAGAAAAGCTTTGCCTTTCTACAATTTGATGAAAAATCGGAAAAAGTTCGAGTGGACAAAGGAGGCGCGGGAATCCTTCGATAATCTAAGAAAATCTTGTCGACATCCCCGAGTCCTTGTAACCCCGTGAGAGAAGCAACACTCATGTATCAGTGCGCAACGAGCCCAAGTCTTTAAGCCGGCGTCTTGGTCGTCGAACGAAAGAAGGCTGGGAGAGTTCATGGCGTACGAGGGGCCCATTTACTATCTCGAGTGAAGTGCTCACACCCGCGAGACGGAAGTGCCCCCATCATCAAAAGCTGGCATACCGATGTGGAGGTCGACCGCAAGTTGCGGCACTACTTCACGAGCACCCAATTGTCGTCGTGAGCGAAGCGCCACTAAAAGCATAATGACTAATCCGGAGGCCGCAGGTCGAGTGTCCCAATGGGCTATCGAGATAGCACCACACGACATAACTACGTCAATCGGCGTGACCATAAAATCCCAAATCCTCCCGGTCTCGTGGCAGATTGGATCCGATCCACGAGACGCCCGGCAGCACCGACATGTCGGGGTCATGGGTAATGTGATACGTCTCCGACGTATCGATAATTTCTTATGTTCCATGCCATATTATTGATGATACCTACATGTTTTATGCACACTTTATGTCATATTCGTGCATTTTACGGAACTAACCTATTAACAAGATGCTAGAAGTGCCGATTCTTGTTTTACTGCTGTTTTTGGTTTCAGAAATCCTAGTAACGAAATATTCTCGGAATTGGACGAAATCAAGACCCGGGGGCCTATTTTGCCACGAAGCTTCCAGAAGACCGAAGAGCATACGAAGTGGGGCCACGGGGCGCCACCACCATAGGGCGGCGCGGCCCGGGGGCCGCGCCGCCCTGTGGTGTGGGCCCCTCGTCAGCCCTCCGACTCTGCCCTTCCGCCTACTTAAAGCCTCCGTCGCGAAACCCCTGATGCGAAAAACCACGATACGGAAAACCTTACGGAGACGCCGCCGCCGCCGATCCCATCTCGGGGGATTCCGGAGATCTCCTCCGGCACCTGTGCGGAGGGGATTCATCTCCGGGAGGACTCTACACCGCCATGGTCGCCTCCGGAGTGATGAGTGAGTAGTTCACCCCTGGACTATGGGTCCATAGCGGTAGCTAGATGGTTGTCTTCTCCTCATTGTGCTTCATTGTTGGATCTTGTGAGCTGCCTAACATGATCAAGATCATCTATACGCAATACTCTATGTTGTGTTTGTCGGGATCCGATGGATAGAGAATACCATGTTATGTTAATTATCAAGTTATTACATATGTGTTGTTTATGATCTTGCATGCTCTCCGTTACTAGTAGAGGCTACGGCCAAGTTTTTGCTCTTAACTCCAAGAGGGAGTATTTATGCTCGATAGTGGGTTCATGCATGCATTGACACCAGGACGGTGACGAGAAAGTTCTAAGGTTGTGTTGTCTTTGTTGCCACTAGGGATAAAACATTGGCGCTATGTCAGAGGATGTAGTTGTTGATTACATTACGCACCATACTTAATGCAATTGTGCAGTTGCTTTGCAACTTAATGCTTGGAGGGGTTCGGATGATAACTTTGAAGGTGGACTTTTTAGGCATAGATGCGGTTGGATGGCGGTCTATGTACTTTGTCGTAATGCCCAATTAAATCTCACTATACTTATCATGTCATGTATGTGCATTGTTATGCCCTCTCTATTTGTCAATTGCCCGTCGTAATTTGTTCACCCAACATGCTTTTATCTTATGGGAGAGACACCTCTAGTGAGCTGTGGACCCGGTCCATTCTTTATCTTGAAATACAAATCTGCTTTGCAATACTTGTTTTTCTTGTTTTCTCTGCAAACAATCATCTTCCACACAATACGGTTAATCCTTTGTTACGGCAAGCCGGTGAGATTGACAACCTCCTTTGTTTCGTTGGGGCAAAGTACTTTGGTTGTGTTGTGCGGGTTCCACGTTGGCGCGGAATCTACGGTGTTGCGCCGCACTACATCCGCCGCCATCAACCTTCAACGTGCTTCTTGGCTCCTCTGGTTCGATAAACCTTGGTTTCCTTACGAGGGAAAACTTGCTTGCTTTGTGCGCATCATACCTTCCTCTTGGGGTTCCCAACGAACGTGTGAATTACACGCCATCAAGCTCTTTTAAGAGCCGTTGCACGGGAGATCAAGAATTATTTACTAAAACTATGAATGAGCAATCTACCTTGTTGAAGAATATAGCAAATCAACTTGAAAATCTGAATAAGGATATTTGCGGGTTGCAAACTAAGCTTGCAAACGTCTGAAACCGAATCTCATACATGTACTACGTCACAATCTTCTTTAATTAATAAAATGGCTGCCAAACATGAGGATATTGAAAATAAAATTGTTACTACAGCAAATGCCATCCAAGTTAGAATTAATGAGAATATAAGATTAATGGCTGAAGCTAGCGTTCTAGGTGGGATAGAGAAGAAAATGAAAAACTAGCTAAAGAGAAAAATGTAGCTAAAGTTTGGACTATTACCACCACTAGCAATGCTAATGATTCACATGTTGCTGCACCTCCTACTATCAATGGTAAAATAATTGGTGTTGGCAATGCTTCTACTCCTAGTGCAAAGCGCGCAAAATTACTGAGCTGCTAAAGCTGTGAAGCTGCTTGTGATAAAACTGCTGAAATTTTTTCCAACCTTGGGGATGATAATCCCATTGCTTTAGATTGTAATGATTTAGATTTTGATGATTGCCACATCTCTGAAGTTATAAAGTTCTTACAAAAACTTGCTAAGAGTCCCAATGCTAGTGCTGTAAACTTGGCTTTCACAAAACATATTACAAATGCTCTCATAAAAGCTAGAGAAGAGAAACTAAAACTTGAAACTTCTATTCCTAGAAAGCTAGAGGATGGTTGGGAGCCCATCATTAAAATGAGAGTCAAAGATTTTGATTGTAATGCTTTATGTGATCTTGGTGCAAGTATTTACGTTATGCCTAAGAAAGTCTATGATATGCTTGACTTGCCACCATTGAAAAACTGTTATCTGGATGTTAATCTCGTTGATAATGCTAAAAAGAAACCTTTGGGGAAAGTTGATAATGTTCATATTATGGTTAACAATAACCTTGTCCCCGTTGATTTTGTTGTCTTGGATATTGAATGCAATGCATCTTGCCCCATTATATTGGGAAGACCTTTTCTTCGAGCCGTTGGTGCTACTATTGATATGAAGGAAGGTAATATTAAATATCAATTTCCTCTCAAGAAAGGTATGGAACACTTCCCTAGAAAGAGAATGAAGTTACCTTATGATTCTATTATTAGAACAAATTATGATGTTGATGCTTCGTCTCTTGATGTTACTTGATTTACACTTTACTGCGCCTAGGTGAAAGGCGTTAAGAAAAGCGCTTATGGGAGACAACCCATGTTTTTACTACAGTATTTTTGTTTTATATTTGAGTCTTGGAAGTTGTTTACTACTGTAGCAACCTCTCCTTATCTTAGTTTTGATGTTTTGTTGTGCCAAGTAAAGTCTTTGATAGTAAAGTAAGTACTAGATTTGGATTACTGCGCAGTTCCAGATTTCTTTGCTGTCACGAATCTGGGTCTACCTCCCTGTAGGTAGCTCAGAAAAATTAAGCCAATTTACGTGCATGATCCTCAGATATGTACGCAACTTTCATTCAATTTGAGCATTTTCATTTGAGCAAGTCTGGTGGCCTAATAAAATCCATCTTTACGGAATGTTCTGTTTTGACAGATTACTGCCTTTTATTTCGCATTGCCTCTTTTGCTATGTTGGATGAATTTCTTTGATCCATTAATGTCCAGTAGCTTTATGCAATGTCCGGAAGTGTTAAGAATGATTGTGTCACCTCTGAACATGTTAATTTTTATTGTGCACTAACCCTCTAATGAGTTGTTTCGAGTTTGGTGTGGAGGAAGTTTTCAAGGATCAAGAGAGGAGTATGATGCAATATGATCAAGGAGAGTGAAAGCTCTAAGCTTGGGGATGCCCAGGTGGTTCACCCCTGCATATTCTAAGAAGACTCAAGCGTCTAAGCTTGGGGATGCCCAAGGCATCCCCTTCTTCATCGACAACATTATCGGGTTCCTCCCTGAAACTATATTTTTATTCAGTCACATCTTATGCACTTTGCTTGGAGCGTCGGTTTGTTTTTGTTTTTGTTTTGTTTGAATAAAATGGATCCTAGCATTCACTTTATGGGAGAGAGACACGCTCAGCTGTAGCATATGGACAAGTATGTCCTTAGGCTCTACTCATAGTATTCATGGCGAAGTTTCTTCTTCGTTAAATTGTTATATGGTTGGAATTGGAAAATGCTACATGTAGTAATTCTAAAATGTCTTGGATAATTTGATACTTGGCAATTGTTGTGCTCATGTTTAAGCTCTTGCATCATATACTTTGCACCCATTAATGAAGAAACACTTAGAGCTTGCTAATTTGGTTTGCATATTTGGTTTCTCTAGAGTCTAGATAACATCTAGTATTGAGTTTTGAACAACAAGGAAGACGGTGTGGAGTCTTATAATGTTTACAATATGTCTTTTATGTGAGTTTTGCTGCACCGTTCATCCTTGTGTTTGTTTCAAATAACCTTGCTAGCCTAAACCTTGTATCGAGAGGAATACTTCTCATGCATCCAAAATCCTTGAGCCAACCACTATGCCATTTGTGTCCACCATACCTACCTACTACATGGTATTTATCCGCCATTCCAAAGTAAATTGCTTGAGTGCTACCTTTAAAATTCCATCATTCACCTTTGCAATATATAGCTCATGGGACAAATAGCTTAAAAACTATTGTGGTATTGAATATGTACTTATGCACTTTATCTCTTATTAAGTTGCTTGTTGTGCGATAACCATGCTTACGGGGACGCCATCAACTATTCTTTGTTGAATATCATGTGAGTTGCTATGCATGTCCGTCTTGTACGAAGTAAGAAGATCTACCACCTTAATGGTTGGAGCATGCATATTGTTAGAGAAGAACATTGGGCCGCTAACTAAAGCCATGATTCATGGTGGAAGTTTCGAGTTTTGGACACATATCCTCAATCTCATATGAGAATAATAATTGTTGCCACATGCTTATGCATTAAAGAGGAGTCCATTATTTGTTGTCCATGTTGTCCCGGTATGGATGTCTAAGTTGAGAATAATCAAAAGCGAGAAATCCAAAATGCGAGCTTTCTCCTTAGACCTTTGTACGAGGCGGCATGGAGGTACCCCATTGTGACACTTGGTTAAAACATGTGCATTGCAAAGATCCGGTAGTCCAAGCTAATTAGGACAAGGTGCGGGCACTATTAGTATACTATGCATGAGGCTTGCAACTTGTAAGATATAATTTACATAACTCATATGCTTTATTACTACCGTTGACAAAATTGTTTCATGTTTTCAAAATAAAAGCTCTAGCACAAATATAGCAATCGATGCTTTCCTCTTTGAAGGACCATTCTTTTTACTTTTATGTTGAGTCGGTTCACCTATCTCTCTCCACCTCAAGAAGCAAACACTTGTGTGAAGCTGTGCATTGATTCCTACATACTTGCATATTGCACTTGTTATATTACTCTATGTTGACAATTATCCATGAGATATACATGTTACAAGTTGAAAGCAACCGCTGAAACTTAATCTTCCTTTGTGTTGCTTCAATACCTTTACTTTGATTTATTGCTTTATGAGTTAACTCTTATGCAAGACTTATTGATGCTTGTCTTGAAGTACTATTCATGAAAAGTCTTTGCTTTATGATTCACTTGTTTACTCATGTCATTACCATTGTTTTGATCGCTGCATTCATTACATATGTTTACAAATAGTATGATCAAGGTTATGATGGCATGTCACTTCAGAAATTATCTTTGTTATCGTTTTACACTCTCGGGACGAGCGAGAACTAAGCTTAGGGATGCTTGATACGTCTCCGACGTATCGATAATTTCTTATGTTCCATGCCATATTATTGATGATACCTACATGTTTTATGCACACTTTATGTCATATTCGTGCATTTTACGGAACTAACCTATTAACAAGATGCTGAAGTGCCGATTCTTTGTTTTCTAGCTGTTTTTGGTTTCAGAAATCCTAGTAACGAAATATTCTCGGAATTGGACGAAATCAAGACCCGGGGGCCTATTTTGCCACGAACCTTCCGGAAGACCGAAGAGCATACGAAGTGGGGCCACGAGGCGCCGCCAAACCATAGGGCGGCGCGGCCCAGAGGGCCGCGCCGCCTATGGTGTGGGCCCCTCGTCGGCCCTCCGACTACTGCCCTTCCGCCTACCTAAAGCCTCCGTCGCGAAACCCCGATGCGAAAAACCACGATACGGAAAACCTTGCCGAGACGCCGCCGCCGCCAATCCCATCTCGGGGGATTACGGGAGATCTCCTCCGGCACCTGCCGGAGAGGGGATTCATCTCCCGGAGGACTCTACACCGCCATGGTCGCCTCAGGAGTGATGAGTGAGTAGTTCACCCCTGGACTATGGGTCCATAGCGGTAGCTAGATGGTTGTCTTCTCCTCATTGTGCTTCATTGTTGGATCTTGTGAGCTGCCTAACATGATCAAGATCATCTATCTGTAATACTCTATGTTGTGTTTGTCGGGATCCGATGGATAGAGAATACCATGTTATGTTAATTATCAAGTTATTACATATGTGTTGTTTATGATCTTGCATGCTCTCCGTTATTAGTAGAGGCTCTGGCCAAGTTTTGCTCTTAACTCCAAGAGGGAGTATTTATGCTCGATAGTGGGTTCATGCACGCATTGACACCAGGACGGTGATAGAAAGTTCTAAGGTTGTGTTGTCTTGTTGCCACTAGGGATAAAACATTGACGCTATGTCAGAGGATGTAGTTGTTGATTACATTACGCACCATACTTAATGCAATTGTACATTTGCTTTGCAACTTAATACTTGGAAGGGGTTCGGACGATAACTCTGAAGGTGGACTTTTTAGGCATAGATGCGGTTGGATGGCGGTCTATGTACTTTGTCGTAATGCCCAATTAAATCTCACTATACTTATCATGACATGTATGTGCATTGTTATGCCCTCTCTATTTGTCAATTGCCCGACTGTAATTTGTTCACCCAACATGCTTTTATCTTATGGGAGAGACACCTCTAGTGAGCTGTGGACCCCGGTCCATTCTTTAATACTTGAAATACAAATCTGCTGCAATACTTGTTTTTACTTGTTTTCTCGCAAACAATCATCTTCCACACAATACGGTTAATCCTTTGTTACGGCAAGCCGGTGAGATTGACAACCTCACTTGTTTCGTTGGGGCAAAGTACTTTGGTTGTGTTGTGCGGGTTCCACGTTGGCGCCGGAATCTCGGTGTTGCGCCGCACTACATCCCGCCGCCATCAACCTTCAACGTGCTTCTTGGCTCCTCCTGGTTCGATAAACCTTGGTTTCTTTACGAGGGAAAACTTGCTCGCTGTGCGCATCATACCTTCCTCTTGGGGTTCCCAACGAACGTGTGAGTTACACGCCATCGAGTAATGTACTTCGACGGGTCGAAACGGATGCGAGGTGCAGGAGTAGGAGTGGTGTTGATATCACCGTAGGTAGATAAGATGAAGTATATATTACGTATGAACTTCTCTCTGCCGACGAACAATGAAGCAGAATACGAAGCGCTGCTGCACGGAATGAAGATGGCAAAGGCATGCGGAGCAACTCGCCTAGAAATTTACGGAGACTCGAACTTGGTGGTGCAGTGAGTCGATGAACTCGTGCGGCGCGGTCAGCGACAACATGATCGCCTATCGGCACACTGTATCAAAATATGGAAGCTAAATTCGAAGGATGGGAGCTCAAACATATTGGCGAGACCCGGCAACGAGGAAGCCGACACTTCGGCAAACATCGGGTCCATGTGCTCCCCTATTCCGGACGGAGTGTTTATGAAGTGATCGCTCAGCGATCGATAAAAAGAGAAGGCGTCGGCACCTCCAAAACCGTCGGTCGATGAATTAGAGGCAAGCTTGCAGCAAGCTCGCAGAAGAATCTCCAACTCCTCCCGCCGAACAAGTCCTCCTCCTCGAGCCACTATGGACCAAGCCGTTCCTAGCGTATCCTAACGAGCGGGGAGTTACCGGAAGATCCGGTGGAAGCAAGACGAATCGTCGGACGATCAAAGCCTTCACCATAGTAAATGACGAACTTTACAAGCGCGTGTATTTACGGTATTTTCCAAAGATGTATCGCCATTGACGATGGAAGAGCGCTTGTTGCGTGAGATACATGAAGGAACACTGCGGACATCACGCGGGAAGCGGGGCCCTCGTAGCGAAGGCCTTCGGAGGCGGGATTTTCTGGCCAACGAGCGGCATCGGATGCTCGATACCTGGTCATGAAGTGCGACCCCTGCAGCGGTTTTCACCAAAACCGCACGCCCCTGCGACATATTTGATGACGATACCGATGGCGTGGCCCTTTGCTCAATGGGGACTCGACCAAGTTGGACCATTGCCGAGGTCGTCACCTGGAGGGCACACGTACTTGCGGTCGCAGTCGACAAGTTCACCAAGTGGATCGAGGCAGTACCTGTACGAAATCAAAAAGCTAAAACAGCAGTTCAATTCTTCAAAGGAATAACCTGTCGATTTGGTATGCCTCACAGTATCGTCACAGACAACGGAACCAACTTTGACTCCAAAGAGTTTCGGAAATTTTGCGACGATGGAGGAATCAAATTAAAGTTCGCATCAGTGGCCCATCCACAGACCAATGGCCAGGTGGAAAGGATCAACGGTCTCATAGGGGGTGGCCTCAAGAAACGCCTTACAGGTGCAGATTGGAGCTCGGGTCGAAGAGTTACCGTCCGTACTCTGAAGTTTGCGTACTACACCTAACAGGTCGACCCAGTACACCCCGTTCTTCTTGGTGCACGGAGCCGAGGCTGTCCTACCAGCCGACGTTCAGTTCGAGGCACCTCGAGTAACAGCATACACGGAATCTACTTCCAATATCGCGCTACAGGATCTTGTGGACCTCCTTGACGAAGCACGAGACATTGCCTTGGCAAGAACGACGGTATACCGAGCGGGCGTTGAGAAATTATCACGGCCGAACGAATACGCGGTCGAAGCTTTAATGTCGGGGATATGGTACTTCGGTCGAAGCAAGAGAGACCCTTGAAACTTGAATCCCCATGGGAAGGACCATACATCGTCACGGAAGTGATACCGGGAGGAGCTTATCGGCTCAAAAACCCGGCTTCGGAAAAGACGTTGAGAATCCATGGACCATCGCGCATTTGCGACGGTTCTATACATAGGATACGATTGTTTTTAATTACTCGACAGCCCCTAAGGTTGCTTTTGCACTATGAATAAAAGTTCTAATCAGGTTTTCTACCATTTTTCCTTGCTCCAGGCGTCATCACCCGAACATACCGTATGGGGCCCTACCATTGGCTCTTACTCCCATCGGGAGCGGCAGCCTAAAAGAATACGCTCACACGGTGTCATTAATTAAATACTCCCATCGGGAGCTAAGATTAATGACGCGTAAAAACAACCAATCCAAGCCTCGAAAAAATACACGAGTGCTTGCGGTCGATGGTTACATTATCACAAAATAAGGCTCAAACCGGTGCACCGCGTGACGTAAGCCAAGCATCTAATTCCCTCGACTAAGTCGATGGGTCTCTCTCTTACAAAACTTACATATAGGCTTCGCAATAACATTGCATAATTCAACGAAGTCGTCGAGAGAGCAGGTTGAACTGATCACTCAGCCGCCCTTGACAATAAAATATCAATGAAACTAACATAGCGTACAACATACGCAGTAAATTTGTACAAAACAATCTTATGCGGGTATAAGGTTATTACATTCATGATCGGGCTCCCCGGTCCCGGTGGGCCTTTAGATCCTTCTCAAGGCATGACTCCATCAGAAACAATAGTGTAAGCGGGACCTCTAGCAACATCGTAATATTGGCCTAAACTCCTCTCGGTGTTCGCTACGGCTCCCAAGTCTAAAGACGGATGGCACGCCAATATCGAAGCAAATGCAAGCTCGGCACCAGCCGAGGAGTTCTTTCCGCACCAAATGTCGAATCCTTTTGGGAGACTTGAATCGAGTGAACAAGGCGAGATAAGGTTTCGGGTGCTTGGTCCGAGAGGGAACAAGGTGTTCCAAACCATCGTGAGATGAGCGTTGAACTTATCAAAGTAATAATGCGCCTTCCCCACCCGGTACTTAAACTTCGCCATGACAACAGCCTTCGGACGATGCATCCATAAATCATGCTTCGGGTGCGCAACGTCAATCATCGCCTCGACCTCTTCATGGATCTTCTTGTTCTCCTCGGTTGCATCCGAAGCTACGGCTTGGAAAAGGAACAAATGTCGGTTAAAAGAACATTCAAGCTATGTCGGAAATCGAGAAGATGGGCTAATACTTACAGCCCAAACTTTCGGTAGCAACATGAAGACCATCGAGAGGCGTACTTGTTCGATAGCCGGTCGCTATCTCTCCCTTTTCCTTCAACAAGGCTGCCATCGCGCGAAGTGAAGTGATGTCTTTATTTAGACAAGACACTTGGTCACGTAGCGGCGAACAAGGCCTGATTCATCGTTACTCGACGGGTTCGGGAAAAGCTTGGCACGGGAAGAAGATGAAGGAATATGCAGCACAGTCCCTAGTTCAGACAAGCATTAACATAAAAACTCCCATCGGGAGTGCTTGGCATATACGATACATTCAAAAGGATGTTCGAATTGATATGGAGCCGAATTAAAATTGAACTACGTCAAGTTACGGATGATCTTATTTACAACAAGTCAAACAACAGTTCAAGGGTTCGCCGATGATGAACCAGGGGCAGACTCAGGAATGGTTGGCACAAGTTATTGCCGATCTTTTGAAAGGCTCAAGGTCGACTAAATGGTTGTCATCATCGACAGGCAATGCCTTAGATAACTTCTCCAATTCGACCCCATCCCATGGCCCATGAGCAACTGGAAAGTAAGAACCGCCCCAACTAAGCGGCTACGACGTTTCAATACCTCCACAGGCTCGGTAGGATCAACAAGGAAAGCATCCGTCATCTCGTCGAGAGTCTTGTCCTGCTACATCTTCGGGAAGATCATCGAGTATAGCCTCGACAACGCTCCTTTGGTCTTCTGCAGAAGTCCAAGGACTTGGACATTAGACTCAGCGGCAAGCGATAAGGCATCGGCTGTAGAATCCTCCCGAAGGCGATGGCGTCGAGTGACGGTTATGTCGGCGGCCTACGAAAGAAAGACGGATCAATAATCAATGAAGAAACACCAAGAAAGAAACGGTGTACCATGGATTTACCTAATAAATCCTTGATGGATTCGCGGAGGACGCCTTCCTTCTTGTCGGCTGCGGCCGCCGCCGCACGCCCGGCATCTTGTTCATCCTCCATCTGCTGCTTTAGCTTCTTCACCTCCTCCTTCGGCAAGGCGTTCTCATTCTTGGCGTCGGTAGCAAGCTCTGTTGGCTTCAAGCACTGGTCAGCCGAAGATCTGATAGTCTTTCGAAGTTGGGAGTTTTCGGCCTCAAGCCGGGTGAATTGTTCGGCGAAATACGCTACGGCATCGGCCGTAGCGTAAATCGGCTGCAGACAAGAAAAACCAAGAGGAATCGGTCGACGAAACTCGACAAAGCAGGGCAGATTAAATACTTACATGATCGCGACCAGCCGACGGAGAGGGAGCGTTGCTCGGAGGAATGACTTTCGATGTCGGAATCTTCTCTACACTGTTCGCGAGGGAGGTGTCGATTTGGTGGGAGAGGGATTCGACTCCTTAGCCGTTGTCGCTCTCCCAGAAGCTAACTTGGCCCTCTTCGCGAGAGGAACTTCATCATCATCATCAGAGCTACTTAAGTGCAGTGCACAGTTAGCATACAAAATGATAGGAAATAAATCAGGAAAAGAATATAGATGCTCACGAGTCCGAGATCATCTTCGCACTGCGAAGAAACTTGTTGAACTCTTCTTAGCGGGAGGAGGCGAAGCGGTTTCATCGGCATCATTATCTCCTCCGCTAGGACTTGATTCAGCCGTTGTAATGAAATCGTCGTGTATACGCTTACGACGCACTGCTCTCGAGGAAGGCATCATCCTCGGCGACTTCTTCCTCTTGGACATCGATGTCCTCAAGGTCATGCTTGAGCGTCCTCGGTCCCCTCGGAATCATCATCGTCATCCTCTAGTACCATACCGCTTTCGGGTGCAGGGGGTAGCATTGAGCAACGGCGGGAGCTGTCAAAGAAAAGAAATTTGTGAGACACAACGGAAAAAGGAGTAACAACGACAAGCAAAGAGCGGCGAGAGATTACCTCGGTCGGGAGATGATCAAAATCATGAGGAGGACGAGCCGATGTCAAGATGATGTTATCCTTCATACTAAGGCATGTCAAGCGAGCGAACCTCGTCCCGAAGCTCATCGCAGACGAGGTCGGCGAAGCTGATCCTCGACTTGTCGGTTTTGCCGGTGTAAAGCCATAGCTGGTGGGGTCGAGACATTAGCAGTTGCACTCGACGTTGTAGGAACACTGAAACTACTTCAGTGCCGCACATCGTCAAGCCTCCCGTGTTCTTCAGGACGCCGACCCGCTCAAACAATCTGTCGGCTATCGCCCTCTCTTTGGGAGAAAGGGCGTTTCGCCGAGACTTCTTCTTGTGAGCCACCAAGACATCATCTAAGTGAGGGAGATTCGAGCGCCGCCCGGGCACTATGGGATCACGCGAGGTAAAACCACTTGCCGCGCCAGCCACTGGACGGACTCCTTCATTGGATAGTCGAAGTAGTCGACCTCCTTCCTCACAACAAAGCCAACGCCACCGACGACGGGGGCCATTGTTGTCATTGTGGCGCTTCACGTAGAAGATCTTCTTCCAAAGACCCCAATGAGGGTCAATGCCGAGGAAGGCCTCGCAAAGAGTGATGAAGATAGAGAGATGGAGGATGGAGTTTGGGGTCGGTGCCCGGAGGCTGGATCCGTAAAAGAAAAGAAGGGAACGAAGGAACTCGTGGGCCGGAAGAGAAAGACCACGAAACAAAAAGGCAACGAACATGACGGTGAAACCCTTCGGGGGCTTTGGGCGAGAAACCGCACCGGAAGACGAATATCATCCTCGGATGCGGAGATGAAGCCGAGGGCGCGCAGCTTGTTGATGTCGCGGTTGGAAATGGCGAGGCACTCCAATCACGGCTAACCTTGGCCGCGTCCGAAGTGCTGGCACCCTTCTTCTTGCCCATGGCGGCCCGAAGCTTTTGAGGGAAGAACAGAGGAAGCACGAAAGGACGGGCGAAGAAGATGAGCGGTAGGAGGCGTGAAAAGAAAAAGTGAGAAGGCCCCTATTTATGTCGTAAAAATTGAGGTGAGATCGTGGCCATAACTCCACAAACGTCGCGGGAGGTGGAGCGGATCCGGTTGTACACGTGGCGCTTAATGAAGGAACGGAACCGGTGGCCCATTATTCCCACGTTTGCGCGAAAATCGAGGAGGCACCTCGGTCGCTGCGCATGCCTTTGGTCAAATCCTAGAAACTGCCCGCGCAAAACTAGGATGGGCCCATTAGGTCAAGTCCCGTCAACCAGGCCACAACAGTGGCACATCATCAATGACATCATGGATGTAGTCAAAAGCAGTCGAAGGAATAAAAAGGTCGGACGGTTAACTTGAGTCTACGCACGGATTGCAAGCATCCGCACCTAGACTCGGGGGCTACTCCCATCGGGAGCGCTCGACGCGCACCCGACAGAATGAAGATTCGAAGGGAAAAGGCCTAGAAGGAAGAGGTAATTGTTCGACTCGAGTCCGCACCCGGTTGAAAAGCACCCGTGCCCAGACTCGGGGGCTACTCCCATCGGGAGTGCTGGGCGTGCACCCGATAGAATTTTTCGCACTCCGGGATCATGCCCGGGGACTTGATTACTGTGTAGGGTAACGTTGTTTTGCCATCGGCGGTTAACCGGCAAAAGTTGGGCACGTTATTCATTATCCCTTGCATGAGGAAAGTATATCGGATGACCTAGGAAGACTCGCGGAAAAACTTCGGCGAGCAAAATGTTCGAGTGGTACAACTTGAGTCTACGCACGGATTGCAAGCATCCGTACCTAGACTCGGGGGCTACTCCCATCGGGAGCGGCGACGCGCACCGACGAGAAGAAGATGATGCAGATTCAAGGAGAACAAGAATAGTCAAGGAGAAGAACATTGGTGGAGGCATGCTTTAGTCTCTACCCGAACTACCTTCGGCTAGACACTCGGGGGCTGCGCGTGGGAATTACCCTTCGGGTAACCAATGTTGCCCTATCCTATATTTCCTAGTTGGAGGCCCATGAAGGCACTTGACGGCAAGATGGATCACTAGGGCGGTGCAACGGAAGATTCCTTGAAGTACAAGACGCGGAAGGAGCCGAACAAGGAAAGTCTAAAGATAGATCTATTGTAAACCTAGTCGTACTCGATCAGACCTCTTGAGACCTGGCCTCCTATATAAAGGCCAGGAGAGGGGCTGTCGAGGGACACAATCAATCTTAGCAATCTTAGCCAACAGAAGCTTAAAGCTAGGTCACCTTAGCGCTTAGCCATCTCGACGAGATCTCAGCCGAACTATTTGGCACCCCATTGTAACCCATTATCATCATAATCAAGAACAGACAGGCAAGACGTAAGGGTTTTACCTCATCGAGGGCCCCGAACCTGGGTAAATCGCTCTCCCGCTTGTACGTGAACCGATGTCTCGTGTCGGCTTGCGGGATTCCATCAACCCTAAGCTCCAATCGGAGAGCATTGCCGAGGAGCACCCTCAACATCATCTTTCTCCAATGATCCTTCTTCCTGTTACCAAAGCCATGGTCGAGCGCATCTATTAAGGTGTTAAAATCAGATCAAAGCTTTAACCTTGGTGGTTCCTTGTGATTCCTCGAGTATTGCTAGATCCTCTTTGATATCGTCCGATTCACTAGCAAACAAGTTCATGTCTATGAGTTCTTAAGATCATGTTGCCCGTGCCTTTAAATTAGATAACAATACTAGGTGCACATAGATATTCATTCTCATGCATAATCATCTTAATCATAAATTCACAAATAGATGGAATAAAATTGGCACACCACATCTCACCAATCCCCTACATCTCCCACGCCAATGGGATCTACTCACACATGAGAGGATAATAATGCAATGATATCATATCAATGTAAATAGAGTTCATCTTGATATTACCGTAGCAAGGCACAATAGTTGAAGATCAAATCAAATAAAAACCGTGATGGAATAGATGTTTCAATCCCTAATCTTACAACTATGAATCTCTCTCTCTCTCTCATTACAAGTGGGATGTGATTGATGAGGTGATGATCTTGAAGGGGTTGATCTTCGCGGGAGTCGATGATGATCTTCTCCTCTTCGGATCTGATCTCTTACGTTGCAGGGTGAATGCATGGTGGCTGATGTGTTGTGTTTCTTCTGTTGTGTCTTACACGAAAGAGGCTTGCGTTGATATGGGGAAGGCGGCGACGCTTAGTACGGGCGGGCGGTACGGTCGACCCCGCCCGTACGGGTGCCCGCTAAAGTCTCCGCTGCGCCTAGATGGAATTGGCCTCTAAAGGAAATCTTCTTATTTCGATGCAATTAGCTCATAAATGTCCTTGGATCCTACATAAATGATGGTTTTCTGAAATACATAATTTAAAACAAGGTTTCGCTTGGATTGCGATATTAACATTAGTTGAAACACAAAATCCAATGAAAACCCAATGAAACCAAGTGATATATGGTGAAGAATTCACAGTAAAAAACATCGATTAGCCGTGCCCACGGTCAAGGGAGAAACCGGATAAAGTTAACTTGAAGATATCTCTCCTCAACTTTGTGTTTCTATACATAAAATTAATTTCAAACCCTATGTTTGTGTGTTGTTCATAGGTAGGTTTTGCGCGCGGGGGGGGGGGGGGGAGGTGGACCTTTCTGCTAGACTAGGTAGACTATGTAAACTCTAGCCCTATGTTACTCAAGAAAATGTTCATTTAACATAGGACACGTTAAAACTTTGGAAATATCAAAATGTGGTTTGATAATGTAATTTTTTTTGCTTTGCACAAATTATTCAAAACCTAAAGCCATTTCCTTCGTAGATCTTAATCATGTAAAAGTGGGTATATAATTGCATTTTGGTGTAACTTGCCAATACATTAAATGTATTGAACATTCAGTGGCTAAAACATGTCATGTTGCAGGTTGTTTAGATGACGGCGAGATACGATGTTAGGGCCATGATACTCCATTCGATTTCCCATGGCACATTTCTTTTTCTGCAGCCATCATTTATTTGTCTTTCGCTGTTCATTTTGTCATGTGGGCATTTATTTAATAGATAATTATGTATTCATATTTGATGCATTGTAATAATAATATGTCTATGATATTTATCTTGTGAATGTGCATATTATAAATCCTTGGGACTAGTACAATGGATGCACATAGGCATCGGATCATACCAGGTCCTGATCTTCACAATGTAACCCTTTTGATCTACATGTAGTCTTTGGTTGTCCATGGGGCGGCCCCGATTGGTAATTTTTTTAATCATCATGCAACGATGGATTTTAATTCTAGTGTGGTTGCACTTAGTATTTGATATTGTTAAATCATCTTGATAATATTTGGTATCAATCTATATTGTGAAAGTATTTCTTTAACTCACATGTTCTATCCCATGTTCTATAAGTGGTGTTGGAGCACCGTCTCTCTTGCTTTGGTATTTTTTCCTAGAGAGGAATATATTAAGGAATGGCCTAGTGTAAGGAGACACTTTTCTGTCATATGCAAACATTATATTTTCTACTTTTTGTCCAATGATATTTGACATGTGATATATGCTAAATAAACTAAAATAGGTTTAGAGTTCTTTCAATGCTTTTGGTGGAGCCCGGTGAGAATGGTAGGTTGAAATAGGTTATATTATATATGCCTAATGAACACATTAGAAATTTAAGTGATATGCCATTGATTATGTTATCGCTATAGATGTTGGGAACCAGAGGACAAAGTGGATCATTTTTAATTTACTAATTGGTTCCATGTTGTTGCATTGAAAAACTGATGTGACCGAAAGAACATATGTGTTTCTAGGTGGGGTTTTGTACTGTCTAAGTAATCTTTCCATGTTCTATGGGCTTTAAATGAGTGTGAAAATGAATGTTTAGAAGGTAATTGAGTTGTTCCATGGAGTTTTGGACCATCATGATGGGAGCATGTGTGAGTAAATGAAGTCATATGGCAATAATGTAGAACCAATCATGAAGTGAAGCTAAGTAGGAATTCAAGGAGACTCATCGTACCTAGTTGTCGGTAACAACAATATGACTATGTTGTTCATTGAACAAATAGTAAGGTGGGTAAGACCATTAATGTAAGACTAGCAACAAATGATAATGGTACAAGGTTCACTACAACAGGAACCCCCCTTCAGCAACGCACTGATGCTTTGCCTAATGTCCATATAAGCGTTGGTAGCGCCTACACCAACGGATTTACTATGCGTTGCCGTTGGTGGCGTTGCAAGGGTCTACAACAACACATACGCATGCGTTGGTAACCGACATGAAGAAGCGTTGTAAGATAGCAATGTATATAAATAGAGCCGAACAACACTTCATATGCGTTGGTGGCTACCCTGCATGAAAGGATTTTGAAATGGCAGAGCAAATCATTGCAAAATCTTGGAAGAGTTACTAGATAGCTCGCACAATTAATGATAAATTATATATTTCCAACAATGATTATTTGCTCCACCACGGGAGTGCATAAGAGACGTAATATTGTAAGCACAAAGGTCTCATATATTAAATTTACTTTGTAGCTTTACAAAGAACACGATCCAATAAATACAACATGTGTACATGTGAAAATATAAGGCTAAACAATAATTTCTAACTATCTGGCAGTAGCACTATTCTGGAACTTGCCTCAGGGATCACCATCCATTTCTATTGGGAATCTACAACAACAGAACAAACTGAGAAAAGTAACACACCATTAGCAAGACAAGCCATAAGTAAAGAAAATAATTTCTAGCTGCAAATACAAGGGACAAATTCCAGTCATACACACATTATTATCTCTTGGTTGCACCAGATTCTTGCATGTCCTCTTCTTTCCAGGTCCTATTAATCTTTGTAGGCTACCGCAGTCGTCGAGTCGTCAAGGAGAGCTTTACTCGGGAGTGCAATCTGATTTACAATAAGTAGCTTAAAGCCTTCAATCTTTCTACAAATCGTTTTGTAGTTCATAGAGTAAAAGATTAAATAAATATAGCAGACAGAATAAAAGATGTAACATTCTAATGGGGTAAGAATTTTCTTTTGGCTAAACCTATTATAGTTCAGAAAGTAAAAGATTTTAAAATATATAGTAGCCAGAATAAAAGATGTAGCATCCTAATTCGCTAAGCATTTATGTGCTTTGCTGACTCAACGTGCATATTTCTGGAAGTAAACCTGATAGTAAATCTCCAGAGAATATATCATTATTCAGAAGTAGCTAAATTCGGACATGTCTTCAAACTTAAGTATTACGCTACTACTTGAGATGCCTAGATATATCTACCTCAAGACCAAATTAAAGACGGCACCAGGCTGTAACATACTCTGATTACTTTATGAACCTTTCTTCTGTACAATTGGCTTTATGTTTCTCATATATACAGTGCACAAATACTGAAGATATGACTCTGGTCTGAAACTGCAAAAGCACAAAGCAAGCTGTCGTAAGAAACCAACTTAAATTTGAAAACTACTATGTATAACTCCATCTAATGATTACCTGACAAAGGAAACAACATAAGACATAGTCTAGGCAGTCAAAGAATGTTAGATCTCAGTCGTCTCCCTCTTTGAGGAATAGTAAGGATTAGAAGAAGAACAACCCTGAAAATTGCATACGATTATTGCACGTAGAATTTGAGCTAATAAATTACTTTGTCTCCACATGTATATCCAACAGACTGAAACTGGACCATAAGATTATTTTTCAAGTGTAAATATAGGAAAGAGCGGATATGTGTTCTGTACATAGAAAATCACAGTACTGGGCATGGTGTGGCTAATATTTATGGACCAGCAAAATTACAGGATCCCCACTCTCAAATTAATCAAACCATAAATACAAGGTGATGTTTAGACACAAAACGACTTGCATATCACAGTAACGCCGTCAGGAACACAGAGCCTACCATGATATAAAATTTTAGGGCAACAAATCATGTACTGAAATTTGTAAAAGAGAGCGATGACCTGTAGGACCTAGTCATCAGATGAAGGGAGGCGAATCTGGGTGAAGGCAGGGCAGTTGACACACGTGGTAAGGGACCTGCGGGAGAACTTCCATGAATCAAGGGCAGGAACGGCAGGCGGAGCATCACAGATCCACTAAGCATATGACCTAGAAATCTAGAATAATTAGGGAAAAATCAAGCCAATTAATGACCGCAAAAATTGGACGGGGTGAGAAATAAATTGAATAGGATTACCGGATCTCCAGAAGTACCGCTGCACCTAGCTGTGCTCGTCATGGTTGGTGATGCAGTGATGTTCCTCTTGCCGCCGCAAATTAATTATATCCTAATCCTCTGCATCTCAATGTGAGAACAAAGGGAATTCCCTTTGTAGGGGTCGAGCGCTGGAGCGAACAGTTTCTACCGCTAAACCCACCCACGCGTATGCAGTTTTTGTCGTACTCGATCCGAGACCCCCCGCGCCCGCGTGGGAAAAATATAACTGCCCTGCGGATATTCGAACCCACAACCTCCTGACCATCACGCGCCTGCTGCGCTAACCACGCGAGCAACCAATGATTTTTGTTACAAATAGAAACAGATTGTTTTTGTACTATCGACTGTATATGTTATAAACATAAAAATATGAACTTTTTTTTTCCGCGAATTTATTTTTGTGATTTTTTTCATTTGTATCAGTATTTTTGATTCTGTAAATTTATTCCAAATTTTACCTAGCAATGCAACTTTTTTTCAATTCCCTTTGTACAATTCCCTTTTAAAAATTCAGTATCATTTTTTTCCATATTGTTGTTACTTTTGTATATAAAAATCATGTTATTTGGACTATTTTTTAATTCCCTTTTTTGGGCTAGTGGTTTTTAAGAGGGAAAAAATAACGGGTGTGAGAACTACTTGCAACTCAAATGAACTACCACTTGCAACTCAAATAAGTACACTTGCAACTCAAATAAATATCACTTTCAACTTAATTAGATTTTGGGTAGGTAATTTTTCAGTTTTAGCGTTGATAAATAATGGGCAGAGGGGTTGATAAATTGTGATCTAAAATGTTTCTAAAATATTTTAAATAAAATTAACTTTTCGGGTTGATAACTCTTCACATTTGCCATTGCTAAATAACGGATAGAGGGGTTGATAAATTATGAGATAAAAATATTCCCAAAAATATTCTAAATAAAATTAGGTTTTCGGGTCGATAAGTTTTCACATTTACCTTTGATAAATAATAGGCATAACGGTTGATAAATTGTAAGCCAAAAATATTCCCAATATATTCTAAATTATATTAACTTTTCGGATCGATAACTTTTCACATTTTAGCGTTGATGAATAACGGGCGGAGGGGTTGATAAATTTGAGAGTTAAACATGTTTTTAATATATTATAAATGAGTTTAGATTTTCGGATTGATAACTCTTTACATTTACCATCGCTAAATAACAAACATAGGGGTTGATAAATTATGAGCTAAACATATCCTCAAAAGTATTCTAAATGAAATTAGTTTTTTGGGTTGATAACTTTTTACATTTTACCGTTGGTAAATAATAAGCATAGTGGTTGATAAATTGTGAGCTAAAAATATCCTCATAATATTCTAACTTAAATTACTTTTTCGGATCGATAATTTTTCACATTTACCGTTGATAAATAACGGGCAAAGGGGTTGATAAATTGTAAGCTAATAAAAAATTGTCAATATATATCAACATGGATGCTAGTTTCATGGTTTGCTATCTGGATTTTTTTAGTTTAGACCGTGTTTTATTTTTTTGTTATCTCAGCCGTGTTTAATTTTAGTATAAATAGAGGTACGTCTACGTAGATGACACAAACAACTGATAGCTTAGTTGGTTGTCCCACTGTTTGGCCCGCCCGGGCTCGCCGGGAGGTCCTGGGTTCGACTCCTTTTATCTGCTGTTTAATTTTGCCCCGCGTTACATGCGTCCAGAAATGGAAACAGCACAATCGTCCGGAAATCCATTTTCGGAAATGACAAAAACGATCGCTAGGGTCGCCCAGAACAAAGCACGCTGGGCAGAAAACAGGGACGGGAACAGCCATAGCTAGCGATCAACAAATGATGTTGAGATGAGGATCGATGCTCGCATGAGATTGCGGAGTGGGTGCCCGCAGCGGCCGGTGCGTATTACTAGTTGCAGGCGAGGATCGAGATTAGGGCTAGCAGCGCATAGCTAATCCGTTGGAGCATATACGTGGCCATACGTAGGGTTCTGTTGTAGTGGTTAATATAAAAATTAATATATCCTAGAATTTGCAGTCTCGTGACCGACCCATCAAAAATCGCCTATGTGTGTTGATTTTATTTGATGTTTATTTAAAGCTAATACACAATCATTTCATGTTTGCGGACTAACATGTTATGCAAAGAGAATGTGACGAGGGGAGCAAAGGCCTCATTACAGGTTTGTTGAAATTGGGCTAGTTGCATTACTCTTACTACACATAATGTCTACAACAGTCCACGTAACCGCTAATTAGTTATTGAAATTTGGGCTAGTTGCATTACCCATGAAATTAAATAGCAGATTGGATAACCGAAAAATGGCTAGTTGCATTACCCATGCAATTTTGCATATAAAATAGTATAATTTATTGTATTAATCCACTCATAATAATCTTATCCCTTACCTTCGACGACTAGCTAGTGATGCATGATCCCTATCGCTGATTTGCCAGTTTTGGCAAATAATTCTTGTGCACCAAAAATAATGAAAAATATTTATATTGAACTCTTTCCCTTATCACAAACAACTAGCCATCTTCCATATAATTAAATTGGCAGACATTATGCGCTATGGTACATTCGATCCATCATAAATCAAAAGGACGCCATGCTCCTCAAAAAGAAAAGGAAAAACTGAAACATATCTCTTTTAGAGCGCCATGTCAGTTTTCAGACATGAACAAATTGCTTGTAAGCATTATTTAAGCACCAGATGAAAGCAACACATAAGTACCACTTCTGAAGTGGTGGACCTCACATGCAGTGGCACATATCAACCTGGGCAATTACATGTATTAACCATGTCCCCTAAAACTGGCCCATAGTCATTGCAAAAGCTTCCCTTGTATATTCATTTGCATTTAGCCGTAATATACATCCCATAGTCATTGCATAAGCTTCATTTGTCACCATCAAAATTATCTAGGAATCATTCTAATCGTAATAACAACATATTACTAGATGCCAAACTAGTCATATTGACTAACACTTTCCCTTTACCGCCAAAAACTAGTTAACCATGCATGATGCCTATTATTTATATGGTGGTTTTAGCGTAGCATTTTTCTTTGAGAAATTAAAGAACCAATTGCCAAACAAGTTGTATTCCCCATGTCCCCTTCCCACCAACAATTTTCCATGTCCCCTTTAAAAAAACAATTAACCATGTTTCATAAAACCGAAACATTGGTTACCTTGGCTTTTATAGGCATTGTATGTATCCGAAGAAACCCGGTGATCACATGGATAGGTGAGCACGCGGTTTCTACCCAACACGTGTCTAACGTCGTGTCTTCTGCCGTTTATTTGCGATGAGGTGGGAACGGACGTTTGGTCCTAAATAAAGCGGCTAGCTTCTTATCCTCTTCCCTCATCCACGAAACGCATTTTAGCAGTCCAGTGCCAGAGCCCGGCCACGGCCACGCCCACTGAACCATCCACACCGTCGCTGCCCAAAGATGTCCGCATCGGCCTCCGCGAGTGGCTGGTTCCCCACACGCGTACAGCGACGCGCCGGTCGCCGGCTGCTTCTCCCGCCGTAGAGCGCGCCGCCTTCTGCGAGTTTGGGCGCGTCGAGCGCAGCCGCCTCCTGCGATGGAGGTCGAGCACTTACCGGCGGCGGGAGTCCGCGGTGCTGCTTTGGTGCATCCACCTCGAGCGAAGACCTCCTCCTTGTGGTCGACCTGGCCGGCCACGTCCAGGGGCCACGGCTCCCTCAACCGCCGGCCGGTACCTCCAAGACGGTAATCGCTGTGGCCTATCTCCAGCGGCGTTGGACCGCACGGTGGAGATGTTGTGCCGAAGTGCCACATCTATAGGGGCAGGGATGCCCCGGATCCCGCGGACCCCACGCGTGGAGCATTAGGTCGCCTCCTTCCTCTGCGTCCCAATGACTTTTCCCCTCCATCTCGCGCTTCCTCTGGTCTGGAAATTGGATGGGGAACGAGGATCACCTCAGCTGGCTCTCCTTCCAGGTCGCGATCAATTTTTTTGTTGTGTTTGGAGAGATACGAGCACTACATGAGCAAAATTATTTGATTTCTTTTTACCCTTCTCTGTAATTATTTTCTTCTTTCTAGACTGGTTTTGGAGCGTTTCTAAACTAATTACATGATATATTTGATTGATCATCCAAGTGTGCCTGATCACCCTTGAGGCCTGACAGAATCCATGCATTGGTATTTCAGAAATAAGATGGTTGGTTTCGTGCTTTGTCCGACCTCAAACCTGGGGAGGGGGGAGTATTTGGGTTAGCTATAAGATTTGTTGATACTTTTTCTTTTGAGGGATTATTTGATTGTTGAAACACGGTAGTTTTACAGTGCTTTAATCAAGTGCTCATGATTCCTGTTATTCGACGACACGAATATACCATGGAGATTTTGCATAGGCACTTATAAAGCGCTAACTTATCTAGACAGAGATTTATTTTTGCTTCTTTAAATGCCTCTGTAAATTGGGGAGAGAAAGAAAACGCTGGCAGAAGAGTTCTAACAACAACAGGCAAAGCAACAAGATGTAGAATATATGCTGATTTTTCTATTCTCTCTCCAGAAACCGGTCCCACCCACACATGCATTCTGAAGCAAAAAAGGGTTACTGGCCATGTTGTCATCGTTAGTTTCCGGAAGAATCCTAACCGTTCTTGACAATATCCGACGATGATGGATTCGTGCTCATGTACCCATCTGATCACCAAATCCACTCTCTTGTATGTATTGTAACTTGTAGGACTGTCAATCCATTTACAAGATCATATAGATGTCACACACATCAGCAAGTCGTATGAGGCATGCCCTCAATCTCCTCACCACATTCTCTTTGCATGCCATGTGGCTCTTCAAACACGAAATGATCGCATGTTCATATTAATTGAATGTTAGATAAAAGCACCGCATAGGTCACTTCTGATGTGTTGGTCATGAAATAACAAATAACGAAGCTGTGTGATTTTCATATTAACAACCCTTATGATCCGTTGCTAGTCATACACTACCAATCTTAATTACCCACCGACCTCTTGATTGGATTCATTTTATTTTTTCAATAACAACATAATAATCTTGCTTTGATAGTGCTGAACTAGATATATGATGGTTTTCCTTGATTTCCTAGTTACCTTCACTTGATGATTGATTTTGCATTATGGACCTATAACTTCATTTACTCACAAATGTTCTCATCATGATCCTCCAAAACTGCGTGGAACACTAACATCGAAGTATTTCTTGGCAAATATAAATTCACACCTAGAAACACATATATACATTCTTTTTGTCGAAATCATTTGTGAGTGAGAAAACAACCTAGCAATATAAAAAATGGATTCATTTGGGCCCTCTTGTTGCCAACATATCCAACCATAATTTAATCATTGGTACATCACTTCTCTTTTCTTATGTTCTCATCTATTATCTATTACATTATATTATATACTTAAAAAATATCTTCCGTATTCCACATATGCTAAAGTATTCGATCTGTTGATGATACTAAAATTTAGTGGTTGAGATTAGAAGATTAACCCATATAAAGCATGAGAGTATGTAAGAATAATATGATAGATCCTATTAACACATCTAAAATATGCGTGCGTATGTAAGAATGTGGTAGCTCCTACCCAAACTAACACCAACAGGACTCCAGCCAATCCAAGTGTGTTCAAATCTGAGTACAACTAGGACCAATAGCAAGCCACGGTATTCGATGGAAAGGACACCTAATACGAATCTATTTCGCCAATGGTATAGCAGTCCAAATTGTACAGGAATGGATCGATGTATTATTGCAAGGGATGGCATCACCGCTCAAGGCATATGCACAATGAGCCGACATTAGCCGACCCTTATGGTTGCCACGTCGGATTTTTTGCTTATTGAAGGAGAGAGCAGAAAGAAAAAGAAAACTTCTCATTATCTTAGCTAAGGGATGATCTCTTACATAACAAAAGAAGGCTATTTTCTCCATTGTATTATATGCCTTCTCTTAGTAACACAATTTTTCTGGAAGGGAGTCTAACTCACTTGGTTACGGAAGTGGATGAACAACCCAGTTACCCAAGTTTAAGTACTCACAGACGCACATTTGGGTTCTTATTGTTAAAAAACGTTGTAGTGGCTTCCCCGACCGCAATCCTTAAAAAACACAAATTTCTCTACTAAAATTTCATTAATACTAATTTATTACTAGGGATAACACATTGTATCACTTACAATTATTTTCTTCTCTAGATGATGTGGAGTGTTAAGAAAAGGTGTGCCTTATCTATAATTGGACATGCCCTCAGCATATCTTTTCTTTATCCAATAACTTTATTAGTTAAACCTGATTAGGATTAGCTAAGTATACTAGATAAATTAAATTAAAAAACTAAAATTAAAATTATAGTACCATAAAACCTCAGGTTTTTTAATCAAAATACTAGATTGACCTTTATGTTAGCTAATATAATATTTAAAACGTAAATAAAATTACTTTTTTGCCAATGTGATACGTGCGTGAGAAATGCATCACACAACAGGCATAGATTTTGCGACTACAATATTAGTGACGTTTCACTTCAATTATACAATAATTTAAGTCGTTTAAGTTTTGCCAATTACGAATTAGAAGCATGGCATTTGTGCACAATTGGAAATAACAAGCTATGACCGGGAGAAGGGGATGTGACAAAACAAATCAATGAATAATCAATGATAGAACTATTTTAATGAAATATCACAGGTGTTGTCTTGATAGTATAATTATCTAAACCAAAATTGAACTTGGCGATGAGGTTGTGCATCGCATATTCGACAAGCGAGATAGAAAAAATGCACAAAACAAGTTATGATGACATTGACCAAGAGATGTAAAGGGGGAGATACATATTTTATTTCAAATGTTGTGGCAAAGAAAATCATGCAAGGTACTTAATAACACATATTTAGTTGCACTAAAAATATAGGTCAATGTAAAAATCCGATGGTATCTAACAAATGTGTGGAAGGGAGAGAGACTAATATTTGGCTCCTTTACGTAACATATACCAGTAAATATATGTGGCTTAAACCAATGATCAAGCGGCCAACACAATGAGATTATGATTAGCTCAGATATAATAATTTGGTGGTATGGCATTGTACAAATCGGAAGATACCTAAAATACAATATAATGAGAATGTCCTAGACAAAATGATCTCCAGGTAATAACATACTCAACTACAACCAGTTAGATCTAATTTTGGGTGAATCTGTTTTATTGAAAGTGGGAAGATGAAAATTTATAAGTAGGAGCAAGTGTTTATAAGAATACAAACACTTGAAAAAATGTGTTAAAGAGGACGTAGTAATCGTTATTAAAGTTTATAGTTTATTCAATTTGGTAGAATATAACACAACTAAATCTAGCCACACAAAGGTGTGAGTTACATCACTAGTATACTTTTATTTCACAAGGAGATAACATATCACATGCTAAATATCAATGTAAAAAAAGTAGATAGGTTATTTGGTTTCCATATGACGGAGAATTGTCTCCTTACACTAGACCACTCCTTGGCATTGTAACATCCCAGATTTCTATCATACCTGGCGATGCTACCATACTATCTCAACAACATCAAATATAGGAAAAATTATAACAAACGGGCAGTACCTCCTTTATTTATAAGGACAACCACGACAAGCAGTTTAGAAATATTTGAACAATAACATGAATATAGCTCACAATTCAGCTAGTAGTTAAGATTAATCATCCGAACAACCAAAGGCTAACACTAGTTATTTCCAAGATACATAAGTTGATACGCAACTAATATGCTACACCAATACACCATTAAGAGAGTTGTATGATTGTTTCACTAATAAAATCTATAAATGTGTGATCGTGTGATGTGGTAGAGTTGCTACATCCATCTCCCATGCATATGTCGCTTACTTAGTACCTGAAATCTAAATGAAAAGCAAGAATGAGTACAGAAATACTCAGCAAGTACAATATGAAACCGTAAGAACGACAATAAATGAACACCATTAGAATTTCACTCCGGAACATCGAACTTATATGAAAACTGAACTCTAGGCTCTGGCAGAGCTGGCTCAAAATTACCAACCTGCACCCCTTGAACTTTGAAAGATAAATATCATATTTATGAAACATCAAACATGAAGAACCAAGCACTTCAGAAGTACAACCACCAACACATTTACACATAAAGAAACGAGGTCCGTTCGTGCACTTGCCTCAAATTGCAGAATTACCAGAGGTTCCCCTGTTGACCACCCATGACATCAAACCTGCCGGTTGAACTATTCTTTATAAATTACTACAAAATTGCTGAACAAACCCAAATACTTCCATGTGTCCATATGTGATATCATACTCTTTTCCACATTTAAGTCTTATGATGGGTTGATCATAAATAACAGCCATACTGAAAGTAAATACTTTGAACCACTATTGTAGTCGATCTCTTCCACTTGCAAAATTCTATTAGCAGATTTACAGTTGCACATAATACCACGGTCTATATCAGAGGAAGAATACTAGTCGCTGTATTTAATTAGAGCCAGATAGTTCACTTCGCTAATCCTTATGTAGGCGTCACCGGCTCCATGTTACTTATCCAAAAGAAATTCTTAAAGCTCGTTTATTAGCAAATTCATCCCGAATGATACTTATCATGCATGCAAGAACCAAAGAGCACCTAGAGGCTTCACGTTGGTGTATTACTTTACTCAGAGATACTAGTTTATACGTACTTGCCCAGGTAGTGCTCCAGGGGACAGATCGAATCAGCTAGCTGCTGTCAAAAGAATTGGCTGGCTGATGACTCTAATCGATGGATGAATAGCAGGAGATTAGTCAGCTGCAGGAGCTCCCGATAGGCAGGCGGACATACATACCTGACGCAGCTGTTCAGGACCTATTGGATATCTCACGCGACCGCGTCTTGCAGATGGTTGCACGGCGAGAACTAGCCCTGAGGGCGGCGGCGGCATCCTTATCCCTCAGCTATCGAGGCTGATAAAGGATGTGAAGCAGAACAATCAACCGGCGGCTGGCCAAACGAGCGGATCATGGCGGTGGAAACCCAGGCGACAACGGCGGCGATTTTGGGATCTACCTTATGGCCTGGTGCGTGCTTGAGGTCAGGTTAGGGTAGGTAGGCTTGCGAATGGGGACATGAAAATATGTGTTATCTGATTCTTGCAATTTCGTAATAGAATAACTGATCTCATAATCCTGAAAGTACCTCACGGTTGTAATTATTCGGAACTTCAGAAATCCATGTAAACCCTATATTGGACAATAGCAGTCTGTTTCAATCAACTCGATGAGGCAAACACCACCAAGGTCTCCCATTTGGCAAACAATCAACAGTCCAAAAAGTTGACTTTTGGTTAACACTATCACGATTTATGTCAAAACCGCTCTTTAAAATTTCAGGATATTACAGGCATCTTTCTCTCTTGGAAATGATACCAAGGCAAGAGAAATGTTGATGTAATACCACTTGTAGGATGTGAGATGGAATAGGTTAGTTAAAGAAATACTTTTTGCAATAGAGATTGGTGCAAAATGTAATCAAGATGATTTTACAATATCAAATACTAAGTGCACCCACTAGGATTCAAACCCATGGTTACATGATGAATAAAAGAATAGAACAACATGATAGATAACTAGTCTGCCCGTGGAGCAGATGACATGACTCTGATAGTCCGATATGACAAGACATGGCATGACATGGGCGCACTAAGACCGAAATGGATCCTTGGAACAAATTAAACTGGTGATAGATAAGCAATTGAGACGACACATGTGGGAGACCATGTATCCGATGTACGTAGCCTCTCCATCCTTACATGGGAATGAAAGAACCCCAAGACGGTCCAAGATCAAGGCCACCCCATGGACAAACAAAATCTGCACTTGGACTAAAGGGTTGCATCGTCTCGTCGTTGTTGAGGCCAGCGGTGCCGCTTGTGGTGGCACCACTATCGAAGGCACTACAGAAAGGAGCGTCGAGGTCCCCTCCTCCAGTCCTCATCAATTCGAGCCATGTCTCATGCTGTTGGGGCTGCGCCTGAGCTCCAACGGTGTGAATGCCGCCGGCGAAGGGACTCGGCGCCTGAGCTCCAATGGTATTCGTGTTGCTGGCGACTTGGGGAGCCGGCGCCAAAGCTCCAATGGTGTACATACCATCAATGAGGTGGGGAGTGGGCACCTGAGCTCCCATGGTGTACATGTTGCCATTAAAGCTGAGATCCGGCTCATGCCCTCCAATCGTGTCCAAGCTGCCACTGGCGTGGAGATTTGGCGCATGTACTCCAATAGTTTCCATGTCATTGGTGATGTAAGAAGTCGATACCTGTACATGGGAAGGCTGGTAGACTGGTGGCTGTCCAGTGATCTTGGTTATGCGGTCGCTGATGCTCTTGAGGGCATTCTGTACCTTCAGAGTAACATAGGAAAGCTCCTCGACAGAGAGCCCAGCGTGGCCTTCCATCATAACCTTGTGCAGTAGGAGCTTGGTCTCGATCTCCTCGCGGTCGCGCTCATGCTTGAGCGCCAGGTTTCGGAGCTTTTCCAGACGCTTGTTGAGGAAGCACTCCTGGTCCATCGTCTTCATGAGTGGGTGATCATCCTTGAGGCTCCTGAACCGGTTCAACATGGCCACCGTCTGACAACCGGACGGATACACATGCGGCACCGACTCGCCCTCGGGGTAGATGATGACACAGGACTTGACCTTGCACAGAGTGGCCACCTCGCCTGCCTTCTTCCTTAGGCCCTGGCTACGAGTCTTGAAGCTATCGCGACGGGAGTTGCTGTCGGCGATGTACCGGAGGGCCACCTTCCTGCGAGCCATTCTTGGGCTCGGACAAAGGAACGCGACTGGCTTTTGTGTGTTGAAAGCCAAGTGTGGAGGGGTGGGTGGATTTATAGTGTAGAATCGTGCTATGGTAAAAAAAGATTACCGTAACAGATATACTGATTTATTGCACAATTTAATGCTTTATCAAATATAGCTAGCACATCTTAATTGTGCACATCTTTTCTTTGGCGTACATTTATAACTTTTAATGTTCCTCCATACTGGAGTACTAGGATAAGGAGCAGCTAGTATGATAAACCCATCATTACACCACAATTTTTCTTTAGTGCACAAATTAATGAAATAATTGTGTGGTCCATATATTTGGGACTCGGACCACCATTTCTCGGTGGACCCGGTGCACTAGTATTCATTAACATTTATAAAAAAATTATAAAATCGTATATTGTATATACTCCAATTAATGTTATCCTTCCAAATAGCCTACACCACAACAAGGTAGGGATTCCCTAGTAGTACATACCTATGTGGGCACATGTTCAAAGGTCCTCAAATATATACCTTTAAGGCTAGCCATAGTGCTAGTATCATAGCTAGTATCATGCATCTAGTCCCACAAAAAATGCTGATGTGGCAGGTAATTATGGATGAGAGAGAAAATTAGAGTATCATAGGTAGATACTGTATCATAGTGCACATCACGAGAAAAGTTAGTATCAAATAAATCTTGTACACAAATTTGTATTGGGATTCTACAAATCAATTAATATAGCAAAACTATAATACTAGTCTATGATACTATGCATTATGGATCTAGTATCATAGAAAAGTATCATATACATGATACTATTATATGATACTACCCACTATGGCCAGCCTAAGGGCACATGTCCAAAGTGCCCTAATAGTTATATAGCTATGATGGCACATACCCCGAAGTTCCCTAATAGCTATATACCTATCAGGGTGCTATTTGGTTAGTTGGGCTAGCCCAATTGGCCTAGGAGGCATTCCCATATGGTCCAATCAGATAGGGTCACTCTCTTTCCCGCACGGGGCCTCTTCCTCGACCCCTTCTTCCCACGCTATGCCACCACTAGCCACGACTCCGGCTGTTGTCGCCCTCTATAGTGCCACCACCTGCCAGCCGAGAGGTTATTGTCGCCCACCGTTATCCCCGATATTCTCTTCCACATCTTCATCCCCACCAAGTCCCTCAGCCCAGCATGCGTCCGCACACGCGGCCCCGCAAAACCCTAGCCTCTCGGCTTGAGATTGCTGACATGGTGACGCTCCCTAATGCGGACACCTCCGGTCCAGCCCTAGCTTGTAGTTAGGTCACCGGTTCGGCTTTGGGCTCAACACCCCCGGCTGCACCCTCTGGCCAACCATGAACTCGCCCACGGCTACTTCCTCGTCCCCACCTTGACTCCCATTGATGTGAGATGGCGGTGAGTTCATCGGGTTGCAACCACTGCGGCGGTGCTACTCGGCCTCGGCTCTACAACGAATACTGCGACTCTTTCATGCACACTATCTAAGTGAGCGCCTCTGGTTTCCCCTAGTTGCTCCTCCCATAGCTATCTGGTGTCACGACCATTGTGCCATGATTTGTCAGTGGTTTAGTTTTAGCTTTGGTGTTTTTGATTTGTGATGTGGCACTAGCTATAGTTGATCTTTTGTCCAGGAACTCTAGTTCTTTGTGTTCTGTAAACATGGCCAACGAGCTATGTGGTTTCATGGCATGTGCTTATTATAATGCATGTGACATACATTGTGTTATGTTAATGTGCTTATGTTCCTTTAAAGAATTATTATAAAATTGAAGGTATTGTATAATTCAATCTCCAATCCTACCAAAATTACAGTTGTGTGTGGGTTTGGGTTAAGCTTAGGAATGGTTAGCTCAGTTAGCAAACTTTGGTTCTAATCACCTTATAATTCATTTCTTCCCTGTTTTTATCATCTTGAGAAGTACAGTACTGAATCAAAAGTATCCAACTACAATAGGTGGCACTAACTTTAGGCTTTCATGGGTCATGTAAGCAATCTGTATTAATGATATCTGAAATATCGGATCATGACTATAGTTTCGAAAGTGAAAACATCGAATCATGCGCCTTCCCTTTAGTTTTGACATAAGGCTAAGATGTTCCATATTTACTAGTTAAAGTCAATGTCATTTATTATATATGATATTTTAAAGTTTCTTATATATATGATAGTTTTAAAAAATCTTTAAATGGTGTTCATCTAGCTTATCTGGAAAGCACCCTCATTGTGATCATTCTTACTTAGTTTGCTTGATGGCCACACATTTCTTTAATTTGGTTTGTTCAGAACAATGACCAAGGTGTTTGGGTGTCTTTATTTGCTCTTCACATGTCCTTGTGTGGCTTGTTGATGTCTGTCACAGCCTTGCTGGTTAGAGAAGTACGCTAAACTAGGCTCCATCTCTCCTACATATTTCTAGCCAATTGGATTTGGTCCCCTTGAGATAATGGTTATTTTCTTACCATTTTATTTTTACTTACTGTATGTGAAGTGACACAATTGTATTCTCATTGATGACATCTGATATTCGTGAGCCAATCCTTTACAATCAATTGATGTTGTACAGTAATGAATGGACAATGGAATGTTTAGAGGGTTCTCCCTAATGCATTGTTATAATTTAACATGTACTATATTTAGCAAGTACTATCATCTTTTCAAGTTCCAGGTTCTTCATAAGAATGTTATATCTACACATACTAAAACCCTAGCCGTGTGGTCCAACTCAGGTTGCTGGTGCTGCTCCGCACAGCAACGCATCCGGTTGCATCCCGGCCTCCTCCTTGACTTCTCGTGCTCTTGATGATCCTCGTCGACAGTCAGGACTTCCAACTCAACCCTTGCTCGTCCTAGCTGTAGAGACCTTCCCACGGTGGTGTGGCGGTGCAGTCCTGCTAACAACTCGTTCATGTACCATCCCCAAAAGCTTCCTTGTCGTGGATGTAACCACGGCAGATGCTACAGGGGGTAGCACTTCGTTGATGCGAGGGCAAGGGAACATCGCCATCTACGGGTCGAGGTGCAAGGGACGCAAGGTTTTACCCGAGTTCAGCCCCTCCGGAGAGTAAAAGGCCTACGTCCTGCTAGATCTTATTGCTCAGTGAAGAATTACAATGGGGGGCTCAGTCGGCACGGAGCCAAGAGCTTACAAAGGGGAGATTGGATCTCAGATGAGGTCTCCTCTAGGGTTTAGCCCGGGGGTTTATATATCCACCCCCGGCCTAGGGTTACAGGGAGATAACTCCGAATCGTATCAGTTACTATTAATCCGGGATACCACACCCTTCTTCAAGTAATCTCCATCTTCGACCGAGCAGATCATCTCCTTGGGACTTCGGCCCAGTCGCCTTCGGGCCCAGTCGGTTAGGCGACTGGCGGTCCTTCGTGGGCCTTCGTCCTTGTGGCGAGTGGGACTGGCGACCCACCCCTATGGGCATATCCCCATCAGTAGTCCCCGAGCGCGGTGGTGATGAAGCGTAGATCCGGCGCGGGTCGTGAAGAGGCACAGGGGCGGACTGGGATGAATTGCCGCCGGGCTCCTTAAGTAACCGTCAGCTGGTCGCCATTCTTCACTCGCCTGAACTTGATGAGCCAGTCGGTGCATGACAGTCGGCGTATGCCAGTCGGCGCATGCCAGTCGTCGCAGGCCAGTCGGCGTAAGTCCTGGGTGCAGACACGTGGAGGAAGCAACGGCTAGATTTCACGTTGACCGAGGCACGAGCCGTTTGCATGAAATTGACCGTTGGGCCCGATGTGACCGCTAACGGCTAGCTTTAACGCCCGTTCCGCCGATCCCGCCGTCGATGCTGACCGTTAATTGCGGGGCGGTAACCTCGCGGCGAATCAATGGACGGATTTGATGCCTATCTGGAGCGAGTGCGGTGATATAAAAGGTCGGACCCCGGGGTTAGGGCTTATCACTCTGCCACATTCTTCCTCCATTCCCATCCAGCTTTCTTCTCGTCGAGAGCTCCCGAGCGCAGTCATGGCGGCGAGAGCCTGGGGCAAGTCCAAGGTCACGCGTGAATCCCTCCTCCCGTACGTCGCCTCCGGGGTCATCCCCGAATTCAAGCAGGAGCGATGGCGAGTCCCGCCGGCGAACGAGGTGGAGCCGCTCCCGAGGCCGGGCGAATTCGTGCTCTTCCTCAGCTTCTTGGACCGCGGATTCGCGCTCCCCTCCTCCGACTTCATCCGCCAGCTGCTGGCGTTCTATGGCATAAAGATATGCGACCTGGGGCCGCATAGTGTGCAGCAGATCTCTCTGTTCGTGGCACTGTGCGAGTGCTACCTGGGCTGCCCGCCGTACTTCCCGCTGTGGGTATCGATCTTCCATGGGCGGGCGACCCGGGCCAGCAAGAGTAGCGAGGCGCTCATCCCGAACGGCGGGATCACTTTCCAAGTGAAGTCCGGGGAGAGCTTCATCGACATGGCGCTCCCCATGAAGGCGCAGTCGCAGTGGCGCCGCTTCTGGTTCTACGCCAAGGAGTACACCCCCCCCCGGCGAGGTTTGCATTCCTCAGTACGACCCCGAGCCCAGTGTCCCGCGACGTCTCAACGTCCGGTCGCTGCCGCGCGAGCAGGAGGAGGTGGTGAAGGGGATGCGCCAGGCGATCCAGGCGCTGAAGGACAAGGGCCCGACGGCGGCCAACATGTACAAGCTGTTGGCTCGGCCGCCGGCTGATCCCCCTGCGGTGCCGAGCTCATTCCATGTGGGAGTACCGGGGGAAAAACGACTGCACCCGGTCGACGGCGACCGAGTGGGACGAGGGCGAGTACCGGAAGGCGCTCGCCAAGATCACCACGGCCACCTTTACCTCCTTCGAGGACGGCCTGCAGCCCTTCTCCGAGGACAACCCGGCGCCTCAGGTACTGACTTGTGCAGCGACCCCGGATGCCTAGGTAGTGCTTCTCCTTTCTAACTTATTTCCTTGATTCAAATGCAGCGGTGGCAGAAGATCGCCGACCATCTCCCCCCTCTCGCCGGAAAGGAGCCTCCGGAAATGACCGAAGGCGAAGAGGAGGAGGTTGATGACGAGGAGGAGCGCACCGAGTCGGACTCCGAAGCGCGAGACTTCGTCCGGCTCCCGCGCGGATCGAAGAGGGGCGCCGGGTCTTCATCACAGGGCGCTCCGAAGCCGCAGGGGGGCGAAGGGGACGAAGAGGCGACCTCTCACCCGGAGGAGGGGGAGCCTTCAAAGGAAGGAGTCGAGCCGCTGTCCAAGCGGCTGTGCCCGACTATCCTGGAGGGCTCCATAAGGCTTCAGGGCCCCCTGAAGGACGCGATCGACGCTGGGGCCCGAGCCGGACCGGGCGTGAAGGAGATCCCCACGGTGAAGTAAGTATTCCTTGCCGAGCTTGCTTCCTTCATGGCGGGATTGACTGACGACCCACCCCGCTCTCCCGCAGGTCCAAGAGGAAGGTCTTGGCAAGACCTGCCACAATTGGGGCGGCGGCCACGAGGGCGGCCGAGGCGAAGAAGGCGGCCGAACTGAAGAAGGCCGCGGAGAAGAAAGCGGCGCCTTCCGACCTTGGGGGCGCGGGGTCGGCTCCAGAGGAGCCCGTCGCCGCGAGCCAGGCTGAGAAGGAGAGTGCCAGCCGGGCCGAGCCTACCGCCGATGTTTTTCCCTTGCCCAACGTGGGTCGCGGGGGCACGGCGAGCGCGGCGATGGGACCGAACGCCGCTCCTCCCGTGGTAGAAGAGGAGTCGGTGGGCGTCGGGTCGACTGAGGGCCAGAAGGCGCCCGAGGTCGAAGATGACACCGCCGAGGAAGGCGGACTCTCGGTGCCGATGAAGGAGCGCCGGTCCAAGGCCGCCAGGGACCGAGTCCATCCCGACAACCCCGAGACGCGGACGGACGGGGCGCCGTCGACCGACGCGGTGATGCAGGCGGGTGAAGCGGCCGAGTCGCGTCGTCCTCCGCCTTCCATTTTGACCTTTACTGAGCTCCACACGGCGCTCGGTGAAGCGCACGTGGTAAGTGCTTCTATATTCGCAGTCCAGTCGCCCCCAGTCCCCGAGGGTCGACTTGGCCTGGAAGGGCGAGTCGAGTCTCTTTTTGCCTGCCTGGACTGCCTTTATTGATCTTGGCATTGTTTTTTGTGCAGGCGGAGGTTAAGCGATTGACCGCGCTCGTGGAGGAGGCGGCGCAAAAGAACCGGAAGCTCATTGCTCTGGGCAGTAAGTCATGCCCACTCGCTTTCCCCTCCCAGTCGCGCTCGCCTTGTTTGTACTTTTGTTCTCACCGCCCCCCTTTTTTTGTAGCAGAGGCGCAGGCGAAGGCGCTTGCCGAGGCTCGGGAAGGGTTCGTCAAGGAATCCTTCTACCGCGAAGCCGAGTTCCGGGCGCAGCAGGCCGAAGAGGCCCGGAAAAAGGCGAAAGCGGAGGTGGCGGACTTGACGAAGGTCCTGGAGCAAAAGGGCCGGGAGCTTGAAGATGTCATCGCCGAGTACAAGGTGAAGCTGGAGGCCGCGACGGATGCGCGGGATTCCGCGCGTGGGGCCGCCGCGGCCCTGCGAGAAGAGGTCGCGGACTTGAAGCAGCAGCACGCCAAGGAGTTGGCCGCGGAGAAGGAGGCGTCCGAGGGCATCGTCCTGGCGGTGCAAGCCGAGAAGACCAACTTCGAGGCTTTCGTCCGCGAGATGTCGCGGCAGCTTCTTGGTAAGTTTCCATCTCTCTCCTGTTGTTTTATTGTCGATTGCCGCAGCGGCGAGTCCCCGAGTGTGGCGAGTCGGCGTCGGGGGTCAGTCCCCGGGCATGGCGAGTCGGCTTCGGGGGCCAGTCCCCGAGCATGGCGAGTCGGCGTCGGGGGCCGGTCCCCGAGCATGGCGAGTCGGCTTCGGGGGTCAGTCCCCGAGCATGGCGAGTCGGTGTCGAGGGCGAGTTCTCACTTCTCTTCCTTTTGTTGTTGGTTGTAGGTACAAGCGACTTCACGGAGACGGCGACTCCACGGGAGTGCCTGTCGACCGCGACCGCGCGCATCATTGCCTGCGCGGGGGAGATGCGGCGGCGCTCCGGTACGCGAGTCCGCGGGAGGTGATTCCGCGGGACACGCCTTCCGTCTTCGGGGCCGTGTCCAACATCCCGGCCGTCGTTGGTCGGCTTCGCCGCTCCTCTCGCCGCGTTGGCATTACCATGGCTTTGAGCATGGTGCTGGCGCACTACTGCGAGGGGTTTGACGTGGAGGAGGTCACCGCTGGCTTCCCCTCGAAGAGCGGCGAGTCGACGTCGCCGAGGTGCTGCGCTTGATGGAGGCGGTGCGCCCCTTTGCCAACCGGGTGCTGGCGACCGCTGACTTGGAGACTCACATCCCCAGCCGGGCGGCACCTGGGGACGCGGAGAAGGAGCCCGGCCCGGTGGACTACCCCGCGGAGCGCCTCTTCCACGCCGCGGCCACCGGCTCCTTGTCCACGTACCCGGTCGTCCTGTACACGCCGAAGTTTCGTCATGGCGATGGTGGCGCCGAGCCTGTTGTGGAGGAAGCTCCGGGGCCGTCCCAGTAGGTTCTTGAGCCCCTGTGTAAGAAGTAACTCGAATTCCCGCGAGCGGGTGTCAGTTGTAAATAAAGTGTCAGCTTTTGCTTAATTGTAACTCGATGGTTGCTTTTGAATTATGTTATTGTGACGGCGATGTTTTGGAGTTGGGTCCGACTCTCCATGGCCTACAGGCCAGTCGCCATGCGACCCCGATGAAGGCTATCGACTTGACTGTTTTCCTTGTCGAGCTGGGCGTCCCCAGTCGCAGTACGTAGTCATTATAGTGCGAATTGCAGCCTCATGGGTGGAGTAGCGGTGAGCTTGTAGTTGCGCTGTCGTGGCTCGGTGAGCCAGTCGCTAGGCGACTCCAAAGGGGGTTCTTGCGGGCGTTTTTCCTTGGCGAGCCGCGGGTCCGTTTTGCGGGGTCCCTGGTCGAAGTACTTGGCCACTCAAGTCACCAGCCTAAGGTGGAGGAGGGCATTGGTGTGCTGTATAGCGTAGCACGAGACGGTCGCCGTGGCCCGGGGGGCTGGTCGAGCATGCGACCTGCGCTGTGGGTTCCAGTCGCCGTTTTCACCCGACGGCGTAAGGGGTGGTAGGCGACCGGGCCTGGTGTTGCGCCCAGTCGCCCCGCCGTGCCCTTGTTAGCCCGGCTACTTGGCCAATCGTGGACTTCACTCTTCCAGCAGCGGCGACCGAAGGTCTCTCAGTACCAAGTCGCTTGTCATGGCGACTAGGCCGGTATGTACCGAGATGAGAGATGGAGATAGCTAGCGGGTGATGGAGAGGCAATCGGAGTTGGAGATCAATGCAATCGGCGACTTTTATTAACCTCTGAATTTGTGGGTTACACTTTTTCCTTAGGTGTAAAACCGTCGGAGGAGGTTGACGTTCCAGGGGTGCTCCACCTCTCCGGTGAGCGGTTCGCCTTTGTCGTCCTTGCGGACGTCTGTGAGGTAGTAGGAGTCGTTGCCGAGTACGCGGCTGACGGCGAACGGTCCTTCCCAGGGCGGGGATAGCTTGTGCATGCCTTTCTTGTCTTGGATTAGCCGGAGCACGAGATCTCCAACTTGGAAGGAGCGACTCCGAACGCGACGACTGTGGTAGCAGCGGAGATCTTGCTGGTAGATGGCGGTCCTGGAGAGTGCAAGGTCCCTGGCCTCGTCAAGGAGGTCGATATCATCTTGTCGAGCTCGCTCGTTGTCTTCTTCGGCGTAGTTAACGACCCGAGGCGAGTCGTAGGCGATATTCGTGGGCATAACTGCCTCGGCGCCATATACCAGAAAGAAAGGCGTGAAGCCGGTCGATCTGTTTGGTGTTGTGCGGATGCCCCACAGCGACGAGGGGAGCTCTTCGCCCAGCAACCGGCTGCGCGTTCCGGGGGCACGACCAGGCGCGGCTTGAGTCCGTGGAGGATGCTCGGTTCGCTCTTTCTGCCTGGCCGTTCGACTCGGGGTGTGCGGCCGACGCGAGGTCGAGTCGGATGCCTTTCTCCTCGCAGAAGTCGGCCATCTCCCCTTTGGCGAAATTGGTGCCATTGTCAGTTATGATGCTGTGAGGGTAGCCATATCGGTAGATGAGTTCGCGTAGGAACTTTGTGGTTGTCTTCCCGTCGCACTTCTTTATGGGTTTTGCTTCTACCCATTTGGTGAACTTGTCCACCGCGACCAGGAGGTGAGTGTATCCACCGGGGGCCGTTTTGAACTTCCCTACCATGTCCAGGCCCCAGATGGCGAAGGGCCAGGTGAGGGGGATGGTCTTCAATGCTGACCCCGGCATGTGCGACTGGCTTGGGTACTTTTGGCACCCGGCGCACGAACGGACGAGCGCGATTGCATCTTCGTGGGCTGTTGGCCAATAGAAGCCATGACGGAAAGCTTTGGCGACTATGGAACGCGCGCCTGCGTGGTGAACGCAGTCCCCTGCGTGGATGTCGCGCAGGATGTTGCGCCCTTCTTCGGTGGCGACGCATCGCTGGAACACTCCCGAGACACTGCGCTTGTATAGTTCTTTATTGATGATGGTGAAAGACTTGCACCTGCGTACGATAGCTCGTGCTTTGGCTTCGTCCATTGGCAGTATCTGGCGCTCGAGGTAGCTCATGTATGGCTCGGTCCAGTCGACGCTGTCGGAAGCGAGTGCGACTAGGGTGGAGTCGGGAGCAGGAGGTTCAGCAATGTCCAGCTCGCGGGGTGCGCGCATCGAGGGGTGGCTGAGGATTCCAAGACGACGCCCGGAGGGGGTTGGAGTCGCTTGGACCCGATTCTGGCTAGCGCATCAGCTTCCTCATTCTTGCGCCTGTCGACCCATTCGACGACATGGCCGGCGAAGCTAGCGCCGGCTTGATCGACGGCGTGCTTGTATGCAATCATGTTGGCGTCGGTGGCGTCGCAGGTGCCGGAAGTCTGGCTGGCGACCAGGTCGGAATCGCCGAGGCAGCGCAGCCGTGTTGCGCCCATCTCTTTTGCTACTCGCATGCCGTGTAGAAGCGCCTCGTACTCAGCCATGTTGTTGGTGCAGGGCTCGAATCTGAGTTGCAGGACGTACTTCACGGTGTCGCCCTTTGGCGATGTGAGGACGACTCCCGCGCCTGCCCCCTCGAGGTTCTTGGAACCGTCGAAGTGCAGTGTCCAATGCTTGAGGTCCGCGGGGGAGCTTGGTTGCTGGGCCTCTTCCCAGTCGGCGAGGAAGTCGGCGAGTGCCTGAGATTTAATGGCGTGGTGCGACTCGTAGGTGATGTTGTGGACGCCGATTTCGACTGCCCACTTGGCGATCCGGCCAGTTGCGTCGCGGTTACGGATGATGTCGGCGAGTGGCGTTGAGGCGACTACCTTGATGGGGTGTTCGTGGAAGTAGGGGGCCAGTCGCCTCTGGGCCCTGAGGACTGCGTACACCAGCTTTTGGTAGTGCGGGTACCGTTGCTTGGATTCGATTAAGGCTTCGGCGATGTAGTAGACCGGGCGCTGTACCAGCTGCTCTTTTCCCTCTTCCTTGCGTTCGACGACCATGACCGCACTTATCGCGCGGTTCGACGCGGCGACGTATAATAGCATAGTCTCTTTTGGTAGCGGGGCCGCAAGGATAGGGGCGTTCCGAAGGGCATGTTGGAGTTCTTCCAGAGCCCGTTGCGCTTCGTCCGTCCACCTGAATGACTCTGACTTCTTGAGCAGGCGGTAGAGTGGCATGGCCTTGTCGCCGAGCCGGGGTATGAAGCGACTGAGGGCGGCGACCCGGCCGGCGAGTTTTTGTGCGTCGACCAGGCAGGTTGGTTGCTTGGTGCGCATGACCGCCAGTGTATTCTCCGGGTTGGGCTCGATGCCTCGTTTGGAGACGACGTAGCCGAGCAACTGTCCAGAAGGGACCCCGAAGGTGCACTTCAGAGGATTGAGCTTGATCTTGTATCGCCGCAAGTTGGCGAATGTCTCAGCAAGGTCGGTGATGAGGTCGGCCTGGCGAGTCGACTTGACTACTACGTCGTCGATGTAGACGTGTACGTTGCGGCCGAGTTGGCTTTCCAGGCAGCTGTTCATACACCGTTGGTATGTCGCTCCGGCATTTTTGAGGCCGAAGGTCATGGATGTGTAGCAGTAGGCACCCAAGGGCGTGATGAACGCTGTCTTCTCTTGGTCTTCCTTGGCCATCTTTATTTGGTTGTATCCAGAGTAAGCATCGAGGAAGCATAGCGACTCGGACCCGGCGACCGCGTCGATAATCTGATCGATTCGAGGCAGGACGAACGGGTCCTTGGGGCACGCGCTATTGAGGCTAGTGTAATCGATACACATTCGCCATGTCTTGTTCTTCTTTAGCACCAGGACTGGGTTTGCCAGCCACTTGGGGTGTTTGATTTCGATGATGAAGCCTGCGGCGAGTAGTCGGTTCACTTCTTCGGCGATTGCGCGTCGCCGCTCTTCTCCTACAGGGCGCATTGCTTGCCTAACGGGGCGTGCGGAGGGATCGACGTGTAATTTGTGCTCAGCAAGTTCTCTCGGGACACCCAGCATGTCAGATGGTTTCCATGCAAAGATATCTCGATTCTCACGGAGGAACTTGATGAGCGCGCTTTCCTATTGGGCGGACAGGCCCGTCCCAATGGTAATTTGCCTACTTGGATCATTCTCTACAAGATCTACTTGACGAGTGTCGGTTGCAGGCTTGAAAGTTGCTGCGGACGAGTCGAGCTCGGTCGGCTTTTCCAGGATGGCGGGATCGTTGCGATCGACTGGGTACTTGACGAGCTCGGCGGAGTTGTCTTGCTCGTCGGCGATGACGGCATCGGCGAGCTTGGCGCTGACGTCCTCGCACTCCAGTGCCATCTCCGGGTCGCCGTGGACGGTGATGACGCCGCGAGGCCCTGGCATCTTCATCATGTTGTACGCGTAGTGGGGTGCCGCCATGAACCGGGCGAACGCCTGCCGGCCGAGCACACAGTGGTAGGAGCTACGGAAGTTCACCACCTCGAATGTTATCCGCTCGGTGCGGTAGTTTACGGGCGTACCGAAGGTGACTGGCAACGTAACCTTGCCGATCGGGAAGGCCTTCCGCCCGGGGACGATGGCATGGAACGTGACCTTGGTGTTCTCGAGGCGTGAGTCTGGTAAACCGAGTCGCTGGAAGGTTTCGTAATACAGAATGTTGATGGAGCTTCCCCCATCCATCAGGGTTTTCGGCAGCCAGTAGTCGGCGACCTTGGGTCTGACGACCAGTGCCACTCGACCGGGGTACTCGATGCGGGGGGCGTGATCTTCGCGGCTCCAGGTAATGCTCTGCTCGGACCAGTTGAGCCACCGGGGCACGTCAGAAAGGATGACCGCGTGTCACGCCACTGCCCTTGCGAGGACCTTCCTGTCCCGCCGATCGCTGACCCCGGTGAAGGTGTGGAGCGAGCCGGCGTTGCGACCGAAGCCTTCTCCCTTGTGCTGGTCTGGGTCCTTGGCGCGGTCCTTGTGCTGATTACCGCCGTCGTTTTCCTTGGCACGGCGGGCCTTCTCTATCTGCTTCTGGGAGTAGCAGTTTCCCATCGTGTGATTGGAGGGCTTGCCCTCCTTGCTGTGATAGATGCATGGGGCGTCTAGGAGGCTGCGGACGTCGAAGCGCTTGGGCTGAGGCCGATCCTCCCGTGGTGCACGGTTGTCACGCCGGAAGGATTTTGGCTCGCGCTGCTCGTAGTCGGCGTTGGCGACGAGCTCGTTGTGTACTCCTTCTCCACGACGCTTGCCGTTGTTAGACCGTCCGCTGAATCGGTAGTCGCCGCGTCGGGGTTCTGTGTGAGTGGGACGGCGATTGCGTCGCTGGCCGTACTCGTCATCCGAGTCGACTGTAGGATCTTCGTCAGCGTAGCGAGTGGCGATGTCGAAGAGCTCGGAGATTGAGATGTTATCTCTGCTGACGCGACGGAGCTTGGCTCTTAGCGGTTCGTACCGGCAGCACCGTCGGAAGCAGTAGATTGCCGTGTCCGTGCTGATGCCGCTGGAGGTCGTCCACATGTCCTGCCAGCGCTGCACCCACCGGCGAGTCGACTCGCGCGGGCCCTGGACACAGCGATCCGAGGTCTTCTATGGTTGTCGCACGAGTGTACGCGGCGGCGAAGTGTTGGATAAATGCGGCGCGGGCTTCTTCCCAAGAGTCGATGCTGTTGGCGGTGAGGGTGTTGAACCAGTGGCGATTAACGCCGTCCATCATGAGAGGCAGGTAGCGTGTGGCGAGTAACTCGGAGTGGCCTTGGATCCCCATTGCCATGGCGTACGAATCGATCCAGACTGTGGGGTCGATATGTGTGTCGTACTTCTCGATGTCACGGGGCCCCTTGAACCCAGCGGGGTACGGCTCGCCTCTGATCATTGGCCCGTAGCAGGCGGGGCCGATGATGACCCACAAGTATAGGGGGTGTATCGTAGTATCTTCGATAAGTAAGAATGTCGATCCCAACGAGGAGCAGAAGGTGGTGACAAGCAGTTTCGATGAAGGATTCACTGTAAATGCTCACGAGACAAGTATTCGGGGGGTTTTGATGTAACGGATGAATAAAGTACAAGTAAGTAAAATGCGAGAGAAATAATTGCAGCGAGTGGCCCAATCCTTTTTAGCACAAAGGACAAGCTAGTTTGTTTACTTATAATGACCAAACGTTCTTGAGGACACACGGGATTTTAGTCTAGTGCTTTCGCTACATACAACTGATTAATCTTCATTGTTTTGATAAGTGTTGTGTGGGTGAACCTATGCTAATGTACCGCCCTTCCTAGGACTAATACATACTTGTGATTATACCCCTTGCAAGCATCCGCAACTACAAGAAAGTAATTAAGATAAATCTAACCACAGACCTTAAACTGCGAGATCCTGCGATCCCTCCTGCATCGATATACCAACGGGGGCTCAGGTTTCTGTCACTCCGGCAACCCCGCAATTGGCAAACGAGTACAAGATGTATTCCCCTAGGCCCATGAATGGTGAAGTATCGTGTAGTCGACGTTCACACGACACCACTAGAAGAATGACACCACAACTTAAATATCATAACATTGAATATTACTCAACCATAATTCACTACTAACATTTAGACTTCACCCATGTCCTCAAGAACTAAACGAACTACTCACGAGACATCATATGGAACATGATCAGAGGTGATATGATAATGAATAACAATCTGAACATAAACCTTGGTTCAACGGTTTCACTCAATAGCATCAATAACAAGTAGAGATCAACACCGGGAGAGTTTCCCCTATCAAACAAACAAGATCAAACCCAAATTGTTACAGCGGTGACGAGGTGCAGCGGTGGAGATGGCGGTGATGATGATGAAGATGATGGTGATGGTGATGGAGATGATGTCCAACTCGATGGCGGTGACGATGGTGTCGATTTCCCCTCCGGGAGGGAATTTCCCCGGCGGATTCACTGCCCGCCGGAGAGCTCTTTCTCTCTCGGTGTTCTCCGCCCCGCGAGAGGCGGCTGTGGCTCTTGCGACGTACCCTCCGGAGCTTAGGTTTTCGGGACGAAGGGTTTCGCGAAGAAAAGGAGGCCAAAGAGGCTATGGGGCCCCCACACCACAAGGTGGCGCGGCCGGAGCCATGGACCGCGCCGGCCTGTGGTGCAGCCCCACCTTGGGTCTTCTCGGCTCCCCCTTACGGCTTTCTCCGTCATCTGGAAAAATAGGATTTTTGGTATAATTTCCTTCCACGGTTGATCTTCCGAAATATTGCATCTCGACGGTGCTTTTTCCAGCGGAATCACGGCTCCGGTGCGCGATCTCCAAATAATCATGAAACATGCAAAATAGATGAAATAACATAAGTATTGTGTCCCAATATGAAATATATCAATGAATAACAGCAAATTATGATATAAAATAGTGATGCAAATTGGACGTATCAACTCCCCCCAAGCTTAGACTTCGCTTGTCCCCAAGCGAAACCGAACTCGATAAACGGGACCACATGTTTATGGAGTGAAGAGTCGATAAATAAAATACGGACAAGAAGCATCATATTCATTCACACAAGACATTATAGTAAACAACTTCCTCATATAACTCAACTTGAAACAAGTATAAGGTAATCACAAATAAAGGTGCATAAGAAATCATAATTGGTGATGGCAAACTTTGTTCTTGGTTAGAGAACATTAACAGATTATACTTATCTATTGAGCAGCGCTCTCATGTTAAAGCTTATGGTAAACTTGCATACTCAATCATATTAATCATTGATGACTTTCGAAGCTATATTCATTCAGGTAAAACTTGTACTGAACAAGAAAGAATAAAAGACATGATGAAGCAAATCACAATATAATAATTTGATCACAACAACTCAAATGCTTGCTTGAGATGGAGGGAAATAGGTTTACTGACTCAACATAAAGTAAAAGACAGGCCCTTCGCGAGAGGAAGCGGGGATTAAATCATGTGCTAGAGCTTTTTCAGTTTTGAAATCATATAAAGAGAATAAAAGTAAAGTTTTGAGAGGTGTTTGTCGTTGTCAACGACTGGTAGCGGGTACTCTAACCCCCTTGCCAAACGAGACCTCCAAAGAGCGGCTCCCATGAAGGACGTTATCTCTACCAGCAAGGTAGATCATCCCTCTTCTCTTTTGTTTACACATGTATTTTAGTTTATTTAAGGATGACACTCCCCCAACCTTTGCTTACACAAGCCATGGCTAACCGAATCCTCGGGTGCCTTCCAACAATCTCATACCATGGAGGAGTGTCTATTGCAAAATTAAGTTGCTTACTGATGAATCGGAGCAAAACATGTGAAGAGAATTATTAATGAAAGTTGATTAATTGGGGTTGGGAACCCCGTTGCCGGCTCTTATTGCAAAATTATAGGATAAGTGGATGAAGCCACTAGTCCATTAGTGGAGGCTGCCTAACAAGGCCGAAAGATAAAACACCACATACTTCCTCATGAGCTATAAAACATTGACACAAATAAGAAGTAATAAATTTTGAATTGTTTAAAGGTAGCACATGAAGTATTTACTTGGAGTGGCGAGAAAATACCATGCGAGTAGGTAGATATGGTGGACACAAATGGCATAGGTTTGGGTTCAGGTTTGGATGCACGAGAAGTATTCCCTCTCAGTACATGTCTTTGGCTAGCAAGGTTAAATAGCAAGCATAGGAGTTGAGGGAAACAAACAAATATACATGTGATAGAAACAATCATGCATCTTACTTGTAAGTACAAACAATCTTAACTTCATAATAATAAGCTATGAGCTAACAAGAAAGGAAGACAATGAAACAACTAAATGTATTTCTCTTTTCTACTTAAACCTCTATTGACCAATGCTAAGTTTGCCAAAACCAAATGGATTTACTCAATGCTCCCAAAGTGGTACCAATACTAAAATCAAGATCAATCATATAGTAGAAATTGCAAACTAAAATAAGGTGTGCAATATGTAAATGATAAGACTTCTCATTAATATTTCATAACGATAACTCACACCAAGGGATACATAGACAAACTAAAGGAGAGATACTTCCACACTGCAACCCATCTTATACGATAACTTCCCTACTCATGATATGACACTACTTGATAGTAAAAAGTAAAAGGTAGTGATGATGTGATACCGCGGCACTCCCCCAAGCTTGGAACAAACCAAGGGGATGCCAATACCGATGATGAATTAATCCCTTGGCGATGGTGGTGATGAATTCCCGTCTTCAGACTTCCAAGGAAGAGGCTCCCCATCAACAAACGACATCTTGGTCTCGGGAATCCTGAAACTAGCAGCATGGATTATGTGTTTAAACCTGTTTTCATACTCACAGTTCTGATTCTGAACGTCATAGAGTTGAGCTTGGAGTTTGTTGGTGGTGTCGTGCAGTGAGAGGATGTCGCCCCATAGCTTTGCAGTTTCCTTCTCGTGTTCAGCAATGAGTTCAGGCACAATCTTGTGGAAGATATCCACTTCACGCTCGGCCATCTTCTTGTAATTGAAGACCTCTTGTTCTAGCTTCTCCATCCTGTCTTCCAAGCTTCCTTCTCCTTTGGGACCCTGAAAATCTTTGATCTGCAGTTTTCCCTCGACGAGCATCAACTCCTTTGGGTGCATCCTCAGCTCCTCCATGTACAAGTTGCCAACATCCTTGCGGGAGCTGTCCTTCGGAGTTCCCGACGAAGACATGATGGCTCTAGATCCGAAACAAATACTGGCAGAAACAGCTCGAAACAAAACACGTCGAGAAAACGATAAACGGACCTCCAGGGGTCCGGGGGATTAAATAGTAATTTTTTTTAGAACAAACGGAAAGTACCAGGTCGAACCAGAGTCGGAAAGGGGCGACGAGGTGGTGTCCTCATAGGGCAGCGCGGCCAGGCTGGGGCCCGCGCCGGCCTATGGGGGCACGCCCTCGTGCGTCTCCTCCACTCCGTTTCGATCTCGTAATTTTTCATATTTTCCAAAAACAGCAAAAACATTGTTCGGAAAGTAAATCGCGAACTTTTTATTACCTGTCTTGTTACCTATTCAAAGTCGAGTTACGGCGGATTGTCAATTTGTCCTTTGATGAAAGCCTTCGGTGTTTCCACTTGAATAATATCAACATCAACATTATAAGAATCACCCGAGATATAATGCTTGAGTCTTTGTCCATTCACCACTTGCGTAGCATTGCCTTGGAGAGAGCTAATTTTAATTGCTCCTGAACGATACACCTCCTCAACAACATATGGTCCTTCCCATTTCGAGAGTAATTTCCCTGCAAAGAATCTGAGACGAGACCGATACAATAGGACTTTATCCCCAATATTAAACTCTCTTTTGATGATCCTTCTATCGTGCCATTTCTTAACTTTTTCTTTAAAGAGTTTAGCATTTTCATAAGCTTCACTTCTCCATTCATCTAGAGAACTTAATTGCAGCAACCTCTTATTACCGGCTAGTTTAGGATCTTTATTTAGTTCTCTAACAGCCCAATAAGCTTTGTGCTCTAGTTCTAAAGGTAAATGACAAGATTTTCCGTAAACCATTTTATAAGGTGACATTCCCATGGGATTTTTATAAGCAGTTCTATAAGCCCATAGTGCTTCCTTCAATTTACTAGCCCAATTCTTTCTAGATTTATTAACGGTCTTTCCCAAAATAGATTTAATCTCTCTATTTGATAATTCTACTTGACCACTAGTTTGAGGGTGATAAGCGGAAGCAATTCTATGATTAATACCATACCTAGCAAGAGTTTTTCTAAAACCTCCATGAATAAAATGAGAACCTCCATCAGTCATAATATATCTAGGAACTCCAAATCTAGGAAAAATAATATCTAAAAGCATTCTTAAAGAGGTCTCACCATCAGCACTTTTTGTAGGTATGGCTTCCACCCACTTAGTAACATAATCAACAACAACAAGTATATGAGTGTTACCTTCTAAAGAGGGAAAAGGTCCCATGAAGTCAAATCCCCAACAATCAAACGGTTCAATAACAAGAGTATAATTCATAGGCATTTCATTGCGTCTGGAGATATTACCAACCCTTTGACATTCATCACAAGATAGAATAAACTTCCTTGCATATTTGAAGAGAGTTGGCCAATAAAAACCTGATTGTAGAACCTTTTGCGCGGTTCTATCTCCGGCGTGATGTCCTCCATAAGCACTACCATGACATTTACTCAATATCTCTTGTTGTTCATATTCGGGAACACACCTTCGCAGAATACCATCCACTCCTTCTATATAAGTGTGGGTCATCCCAAAAATAATGCCTCAAGTCATAAAAGAATTTCCTCCTTTGCTTGAGCTGAAAAGGTTGGAGGCAAGTACTTGGATACAATAAAGTTAGCATAATCAGCATACCAAGGGCTATCTCGCGAGCTCACCTTTATTACAGCCAATTGTTCATTTGGAAAACTATCATTAACAGGAACAGGATCATAAGCAATATTTTCCAATCTAGATAAATTATCGGCAACAGGATTATCAGCACCTTTCCTATCTACAATATGTAAATCAAATTCTTGCAAAAGAAGTACCCATCTAATAAGCCTTGGCTTAGCATCTTTCTTTGTCATAAGGTATCTAATTGCGAGCATGATCGGTATGAATTGTGACTTTTGAATCAACAATATAGGATCTAAACTTGTCACAAGCAAAGACTACAGCTAATAATTCTTTTTCGGTTGTAGCATAATTTCTTTGAGCAGCATCAAGAGTTTTACTAGCATAATGAATAACATTCAGTTTTTTATCTACTCACTTGTCCAAGAACAGCGCCTACAGACAAAATCACTAGCATCACACATAATTTCAAAAGGCAAATTCCAATCGGGAGGTTCAACTACGGGAGCAGTTGTTAAGGCTTTCTTTAGAGTTTCAAAAGCTTCCTTACAATCATCATCAAAAACAAAAGGTACATCTTTTTGAAGAAGATTAGTAAGAGGCTTTGAAATCTTGGAGAAATCTTTAATAAATCTCCTATAAAACCCAGCATGACCAAGAACACTACGAATACCTTTAACATCCCTCGGATAGGGCATCTTCTCAATTGCTTCAACTTTAGCTCTATCAACTTCAATACCTCTCTCAGAAATTTTATGTCCCAATACAATTCCTTCATTAACCATAAAGTGGCATTTCTCCCAATTAAGAACAAGGTTAGTCTCTTCACATCTCTGCAAAACTTTATCAAGGTTTCGCAAACAACTATCAAAAGAATTCCCATAGACGGAAAAATCATCCATGAATACTTCCACAATACTCTCACAAAAGCCATGAAAAATAGCAGACATGCATCTTTGAAAAGTAGCGGGAGCATTACATAAACCAAAAGGCATACGCCTATAAGCATAAGTTCCATAGGGACAAGTAAAAGTGGTTTTCTCTTGATCTTTAGCTTTAACAGCAATTTGTGAAAACCCAGAATAACCATCAAGAAAGCAAAAATGAGTATTTTTAGACAACCTTTCTAACATTTGATCAATAAATGGTAAAGGGTAATGATCTTTCTTAGTAACTTTATTAACTTTTCGAAAATCAATGCACATTCTATACCCTAGAACTACTCTTTGAGGGATGAGCTCATCATTATCATTAGGCACAACGGTCATTCCTCCTTTCTTAGGAACGCAATGCACAGGACTAACCCATCTACTATCGGCAATAGGATATATAATACCAGCTTCAAGAAGTTTTAATACCTCATTCCTTACCACCTCCTTCATCTTCGGAATTAGACGACGCCGATGTTCAACAACGAGATTTGCATCATCTTCCATATTAATAGCATGTTGGCAAATAGAAGGAGAAATCCCCTTCAAATCATCAAGAGTGTAGCCAATAGCTCCTCGGTGTTTCTTCAATATTTCCAATAACCTTTCTTCCTCAATCTCCGAAAGCTTAGAACTAATAATAACAGGATATATTTTCTTATCATCAATATGAGCATATTTAAGATTATCAGGTAAAGGCTTTAAATCAAAAACGGGATCTTCCTTTGGTGGCGGTGTTGTACCCAAATCTTCCACCGGTAAATCATGCTTGAGAATAGGTTGGCGAAGAAAAATTACCTCAAGCTCATCTCTTTCTTTCCTAAAAACTTCACTCTCGCTATTCTCCAAATGTTGCTTGCAAAGGATTATTAGGAACAAGAACAATAGATGCACACTTGCTCCATTTTAAAATCATCACTAGGCAAATCAGCTTTATAAGGAGTTTTGGTAAATTTAGAGAAGTTAAACTCATAAGATTCACCGAGCAAATTTAGTCAAAATTTTCTCTTTCTTGCAATCTATAATAGCTCCACAAGTATTTAGAAAAGGTCTACCAAAAATGATAGGACAATAATCACTAGCAGCGAGAACCAAGTACCAAAAAGTCGGCGGGATATTTAATCTTACCACATAGAACTTCCACATCTCGAACAATACCAATTGGAGAAATAGTTTCTCTATTAGCCAGCTGAATAACCACATCAATATCTTCAAGTTCACAAGAATCAATTTCGTGCATAATCTCCGTGTAAAGCTCATAAGGAATAGCACTAACACTTGCACCAATATCACATAAACCATAATAGCAATGATCACCAATTCTAACGAGATAGCATAGGAACACTAACTTGTTTGGGTTTATTAGGATGTGAAACAATATTAGAAGCATCTTCACGAGAAAATAATATGACCATCCTCCACATTTTCGGTCACAAGATCTTTAACTATTGCAACAGCGAGTTCAACTTTTATTTGTTCTTCGGGTTCTATAGGTTTCTTTTCACTTTTATGAACCGCACTATTTATAACAGTACTCCTTCATTTTAGCGGGGAAAGGAGTTTTTTCAATATAAGCTTCGGGAATAACATGATCAACGGTTTCAACTACAACGCATTTATTAATAGATGAATCAATTTTATCTTTATACGGTTCATGATACTTATCAAAATTCTTCTTAGGCAATTCATAATGAGAGGCAAAAGCTTTATAAAGATTTGCAGCAACTTGAGAATCAAGACCATATGTAGCACTCATATTACGAAATTTATCGGTATCCATAAAAGCTTCAATGCATTTATAATCATAAATTATACCTGATTCTCTATCCTTGTCGTTCTCCCAACCTTCGGTATTTTCTTGGATCCGATCAAGAAGGTCCCTTTTAAACTCTTCTTTGTTGCGTGTAAATGATCCGGAACAAGAAGTATCCGGCAAGGTCTTGTCTTGAAAAGAAAGTCTTGCATAGAAATTATCAATAATAACATTACCAGGAAGCTCATGAATGGGGCATTTGAGCATTAAAGACTTCAATCTCCCCCAAGCTTGGGCAATACTTTCTCCATCATGAGGCCAGAAATTATATATGCGGTTCCGATCTTTGTGAATTTCACTTGGAGGATAGAATTTGGAATAAAATAAAGGCACAATGTCCTCCCAATCAAGAGAATCACCATTCTTCAGCAATTTATACCAATGCGCCGCTTTACCAGACAGCGATATAGAGAATAGTTTCTTTCTAACTTCATTCATAGCAATACTTGCACATTTGAATAACCCGCATAATTCATGCAAAAATAGTAAATGATCACCGGGATGGACAGTTCCATCCCCTTCATAGCGGTTATCCATAACACGTTCAATAATTTTCATAGGTATTTTATATGGTATCACTTCCTCACCTGGCGCCTCATCCACTACCGTTGCAGTCGTAGTAGATTTCCCAAATAAAAATTGAAGAGAAGATCTCTCCATAATGACTTATAGCGACGAGGCAGAAATAAAATCAGCACAAACAGTAAAGGTTTTCCTTACCAATTCCACTTACCAATAGCGCTTCACTCCCCGGCAACGGCGCCAAAAAATAGTCTTGATGACCCACAAGTATAGGGGTGTATCGTAGTATCTTCGATAAGTAAGAATGTCGATCCCAACGAGGAGCAGAAGGTGTTGACAAGCAGTTTCGATGAAGGATTCACTGTAAATGCTCACAGACAAGTATTCAGGGGGTTTTGATGTAATAGATGAATAAAGTACAAGTAAGTAAAATGCGAGAGAAATAATTGCAGCGAGTGGCCCAATCCTTTTTAGCACAAAGGACAAGCCGGTTTGTTTACTTATAATGACCAAACGTTCTTGAGGACACACGGGATTTTATTCTAGTGCTTTCGCTACATACAGCTGATTAATCTTCATTGTTTTGATAAGTGTTGTGTGGGTGAACCTATGCTAATGTACCGCCCTTCCTAGGACTAATACATACTTGTGATTATACCCCTTGCAAGCATCCGCAACTACAAGAAAGTAATTAAGATAAATCTAACCACGAGCCTTAAACTGCGAGATCCTGCGATCCCTCCTGCATCGATATACCAACGGGGGCTCAGGTTTCTGTCACTCCGGCAACCCCGCAATTGGCAAACGAGTACAGATGTATTCCCCTAGGCCCATGAATGGTGAAGTATCGTGTAGTCGACGTTCACACGACACCACTAGAAGAATGACAGCACAACTTAAATATCATAACATTGAATATTACTCAACCATAATTCACTACTAACATTTAGACTTCACCCATGTCCTCAAGAACTAAACGAACTACTCACGAGACATCATATGGAACATGATCAGAGGTGATATGATAATGAATAACAATCTGAACATAAACCTTGGTTCAACGGTTTCACTCAATAGCATCAATAACAAGTAGAGATCAACACCGGGAGAGTTTCCCCTATCAAACAAACAAGATCAAACCCAAATTGTTACAGAGGTGACGAGGTGCAGCGGTGGAGATGGCGGTGATGATGATGAAGATGATGGTGATGGTGATGGAGATGATGTCCAGCTCGATGGCGGTGACGATGGCGTCGATTTCCCCCTCCGGGAGGGAATTTCCCCGGCGGATTCCTGCCCGCCGGAGAGCTCTTTTCTCTCTGGTGTTCTCCGCCCCGCAGAGGCGGCTGTGGCTCTTTGCGACGTACCCTCTGGAGCTTAGGTTTTCGGGACGAAGGGTTTCGCGAAGAAAAGGAGGCCAAAGGGGCTGTGGGGCCCCCACACCACAAGGTGGCGCGGCCAGGCCATGGGCCGCGCCGGCCTGTGGTCTGGCCCCACCTTGGGTCTTCTCGGCTCCCCCTTCTGGCTTTCTCCGTCATCTGGAAAAATAGGATTTTTGGTATAATTTCCTTCCACAGTTGATCTTCCGAAATATTGCATCCTGACGGTGCTTTTTCCAGCGAGAATCCCGGCTCCGGTGCGCGATCTCCAAATAATCATGAAACATGCAAAATAGATGAAATAACATAAGTATTGTGTCCCAATATGAAATATATCAATGAATAACAGCAAATTATGATATAAAATAGTGATCCAAATTGGACGTATCAGCCGACTCGAGTGAACGCGCTCTGGCGCGGGGCTTCATCGGCGTAGTGGTCGTTCAGCCGGTTTCGCGCCCGCCATTCTTGGTCGTTGACGATGTGGGTTCGCGCGTCGACGGGCTGTCCGTTGGCGGCGACCATCACTCGCGCGGGGCGTGGCTCGATTCGGTTGTTGGTCGAGTGGGCCGCACATGGTGCTGGCGGCGGACCGTTGTTGGCGTTGACGACTGCACGATTTGCCGCACATGATGACGCCGCGCGACTGGCGGACGTGCGCGAATAGAGTCGCCCTTGCGAGTCGGCTGCGGCGTGTTGTTGCTCCAATGCCTTGGCAACCAGGGCCTTGGCGTGCTGGACGAGGATCGCGCCGTCTCCCGTTTCGGGGAGCCTTGCAAGGACGGCTTGGGCGGCCGCGACGTTGTCGGCTGGAGACGAATGCAATGGTAGACCGTTGGCGTCAACTTCCGCCCGAGGAACTTCGGGTGGTGGTGGTGGCGGTGGTGGTGATGGTGCTCCGTGTGCCGCTCTGTCGGCCGCAGCCTGACTTCCTTCCGGGATGTCAGGGTTCTGAACTCGGGCGACCCGAGTTTCTCCATCTGGATCGTCGAAGTTAAGGCGCGCGCTGGGGAAGTCGTTCGCGCGGGCGCGCTCCATGCGCAGGCGATTGCGCTGCTGGCGATAGTGGGATACAGCTCTCACTTCGTCTTGCTCGAGACGAAATTTCTGCCGTTCGGCGAGCTCCTTCTTCCTCTGTTCTTCGAGGGCCGCCCGGTGCGCCTCGATCTCCGTCGCGGTGGCGGTTGCAGGGAGCGGGGTGGTGAAGGCGTCGACCGGAGGCTCCTCCTCGGCTCCTGCCATGAAGACTGCGGTTGGGTAACGATATCGTGGGCCCTCGACGAAGTCCGAGTCGGAGTCGGTGCCGAAGAGGGAGAGGATGGAGTCGTCCTCGAAGCCATCCTCGAAGTCGCTTGGGTGAGAGACCAAGGAGATGGAGTCTTTGAACGACGCCGTGGCGATAGAGCGGGCAGTCGGGGACACAGCGGTGGACCCAGCGATCGATGCCGTGGCGATAGAGCGGGCAGTCGGGGACACAGCGGTGGACCCAGCGACCGATGCCGTGGCGATGAAGTCAGCGTCGATCGCTGCGATACCGGAGTCGGCGGCTGGGACGGTGTCGATGGAGTCGGCGGCTGACGCGATGACGATGGGGTTGGCGGTCGGCGCCACGGCCGCCGAGTCGGCGTCGTCCTCCAGGGCCGACTCGGCCTCCGCGTATACCTCGCCGGTAACTGGGCGAGTGGCGGTGAGGAGCTGTCCCGGCGCGAAGGGGTCGTGCGATCGACCAGGGCGGGGCTCGGTGGGGTCGCTGACGCCGGCGAGCCCAACGAAGAGGTTGATGGAGCCGATCGGCACCATCCAGGCGTGCTTGAGAGGTGACGAGGCATGCCGGTAAGTGCTTGGCTGGATGTGGAAGAAATTGCCGGTGGCGATCATCCTGCCGGAAGCGACCGGCCGCTGCACTGGCGAGTAGGGCCTCGCCGTAGCTCGGAGGCTTGATGTCCCATGCCCCACGGTGGGCGCCACTGTCGTGGATGTAACCACGGCAGATGCTACAGGGGGTAGCACTTCGTTGATGCGAGGGCAAGGGAACATCGCCATCTACGGGTCGAGGTGCAAGGGACGCAAGGTTTTACCCAGGTTCAGCCCCTCCGTAGAGTAAAAGGCCTACGTCCTGCTAGATCTTATTGCTCAGTGGAGAATTACAATGGGGGGGCTCAGTCGGCACGGAGCCAAGAGCTTACAAAGGGGAGATTGGATCTCAGATGAGGTCTCCTCTAGGGTTTAGCCCGGGGTTTATATATCCACCCCGGCCTAGGGTTACAGGGAGATAACTCCGAATCGTATCAGTTACTATTAATCCGGGATACCACACCCTTCTTCAAGTAATCTCCATCTTCAGCCGAGCAGATCATCTCCTTGGGACTTTGGCCCAGTCGCCTTCGGGCCCAGTCGGTTAGGCGACTGGCGGTCCTTCGTGGGCCTTCGTCCTTGTGGCGAGTGGGACTGGCGACCCACCCCTATGGGCATATCCCCATCATTCATCTTCCATAAACCACGAAGTCGACGCGTTTCGTGAGTCTTTCCATCCTCCTCCTATTTTGATGTCATATTTCTCTCTTCAATTTTTTTGTTGCATGCCATCTGTTTGTGATAATTCTTGTGCTATGGATTATGTTCTTTTAATGTTCTTATGTTATTTAAATGATTGATTCGAACATTGCAAGTAATGTATAGTTTCCTATCACTTGTCGCTGTAATTGGAATGGTAGCTGCAACTCACTACCATTGATAATTGTTCAAAAATGTTAGGGAAGTGCAGATTTATATACATGGTATGTGTACATATAGATATGATGTCAATGTTCTTATGTTCCTTAAATTAGGATGGTCTGTGTAGATATAGTATTCTTAGGACGAACCTGTAAATCTTGTACTCCCTCTGTTCCATAATAAGTGTCAGAGATTTAGTTCAAATTTGGATTTAATTGAACTATAGTCCCGACACTTATTATGGATCGGAGGGAGTGGTATGAATGTGTTAGTGGGCCTATCTGTGAAGCAAATAAAAAACTATAGTATATCAATGGTGAAAATTTCACTGCCAATGGTCGAAAACCTATAGAAATGGGTTATATTAACTCTGTTATGGAGTTCAAATTGCAGCCAAATTATTTCCAGTGTCAATTTTTATATGCAATGGTTCAGTTTGTTGTTCATGTGACGATAATGCCAGGGAGTTGGTATGCTTGGTTGGTGGTATAAGATGGTCACGGATAGAGTTCCATTTTATCATTCGATGAATCAGTTTATATACTCGTGTCCGAAAAGTACTTGCATTCCTAGGCACAACTTGTATAGGTATATAATTTACATGTACCTTATGGTTTTTGCCTTCCAAAGCATGTGAAACAAACATGATGGTGGTTCATATGATAATAATATATAACTACAACTGCAGATCACAACAGATAAAATCAAAATCAAATTTATATAAATATATGCATACCTCTCCTTACAATTCACTTGGGATGTTACTTGTTACATCCTAAGGTTTTTTGTTACAAGTTCCTTATTTGTTTGTTATCCTAAGTTGATTGATAGAATTTGTTTGAGTAAATAAAAAGTTATTTCATCGAGGCAAAGAATCCGTTGGAGTAAAAAGTTCAAACTGCAAAATGATGTTGTAGATCATATCCCACTTGGTACTTTATGATGAATTTTGTTTACTTGCTTCTTGGTTAAGTTTGAGATAGCTATCTAGAGCAGATTGATTGAAAATTTTACTTGGTAATGTACGGATCGTAAAAAGGGGCTCATGCCCATTCCTATATGTTCATTGATGAATTTCCTAGTATATTTATTTATTATCATATTTAGTTATTTTTCCATTTCAACGGAAATAGCTTGATTTTCTTAGCTATGCATTTCTAGCTCATGAAGACTGAACTTATATGACTTCTGTTGGATGTTTTAGGGCCATGTTCCTTTAGTGAATGTGATAAAATACAAATCGGATAAAATCATAGTTGAAAGGAACCAATTTTGGCGGTTGATCAAAACCGACACACATCAAATATGTCACTCATCTTTAAACTTTCAGTTTATCTCTTTCACTTAAAAGTTTCTTATTATTTTCATTCAATCCTCACATGGATAAGCCTAGCTAGCCAACCGGCTCTTGACGGTTACAAGGGGTTACTGAAGGATGCAAATCCCTCTCCATGTATGTAGATGCACAACTGCTATTTCAATGCAATTTGTCTTTTATTTCATGTACTAGGACAATGCCCACGCGTTGCTGCGGCAGAGTAAAATATGTTGACTTCAGAATATGAACAATGCATTTCTATCCGGGTGTAGATGATTCTGGTTGAACAATTTTTTTGAAAAGAAATGCAAATAAATAAATAAAAAACCGAAATTTTGTACAGTGAATATGAAGAAGTGTTCTAACCGCACCCCAAAAATCTCCAGAAAAAAGACATATGTAGTTGTCTATGTAAAAAAGACAAAATGATGTTCCAAACAACACCACTTTTTTTTTTTGCACAAACCACTACATATGTCTTTTCTCGGAGATTTTTGGTGTGCAGTTAGGACTCTTGTTTATGTTCATTCTCCAAAATTTTCAGATTTTTTTGAATTTATTTGCTATTTTTTTTAAAAAAAAATCAACCAGGAGGATGTACACCCAAGTTTAGAACTGATTTTTTTTGTCAAAATAGAAATAAAAATTGCTCTAACAGAATTGCAGAATAAGCTAAATTTTTACAGTGATGAATAAAGAAGAAAGTTTGTACGGTGACTGCAAAAAAAGAACAACTTAGATCCTTCCACTTGACACTAAAGCTTATGTGCAGCAGCGAATCAGCACGATGTGTGAAAAGAAAAAAAAATGGAGCTGAAAAAAAGAGTACCGTGCAGAGTTAGCACCTCATGTTATTCAAAAATATTATGCACAGATGCATAAGCCTCTTGTATTCGCTAAACAAATAAATGCTTGAAGCTAAGGTAGCATCTTACGTGACCGAACAAACGTTCTGTGCAAAGATGCGCACGCCTCTTGTATAGTATTCGCTAAAGAAATACATGCATGAAATTAAGCTAAGTTAGCACCTGACGTGACTGAAAAAATGTGATGTAGAAAGATGCACACACCTCGTCCGCGTCCCTGTCATCCAGATGTCAGATGTGGGACGACCACCATGGAGTCCCTGCAAAGTTCATGACCTTGTCTGTCGTCTGCGACAACAGAGACTTTCTAAATTTCGTGGACGTTGACTATGGCCGTAACCCGTAAGCCCATAACAGCAGCGCTGATTGCACCATCACTACCAGTATTTTGAGGATGCCGAAGTTGGAGTGGAGACTGCGTGTGTCCTGCACGCAAAGCCGCCGGCTGCCCTGCATATTGGGGCCCTACCTGAGCTGTGGATGCCGAAGTTGGAGTGGAGACTGCGTGTGTCCTGCACACAGAGCCGCCGGCTGCCCTGCATATTGGGGCCCTACCTGAGCTGTGGCCCACCCGCCGTCCGCACTTATCCACACTTGTATCCAGAGATCGAACTCGACGACGCAACATGATGCTAATTAATGGTTGATGAGACGAAGCTAGCTACCAACCCAGCACAACAGCATATCTTGTTGATCTCCACGCGGTAGTAATAGCGGGCGGTGGAGGCAACGTCGATCACCGCGGAGGAGATCGAACTTGACGACAGCCTATTCCGACATGGCAGATGCCCATTGATAGAGTGGCGGAGATTGAACTCGATGACTGCGGAGATGTCTATGTAAAAAAGACAAAATGATGTTCCAAACAACACCACATTTTTTTTGCACAGACCACTACATATGTATTTTCTCGGAGATTTTTGGTGTGCAGTTAGGACTCTTGTTTATGTTCATTCTCCAAAATTTTCAGATTTTTTTGAATTTATTTGCTATTTTTTTATAAAAAAAATCAACCAGGAGGATGTACAACCAAGTTTAGAACTGATTTTTTTTGTCAAAATAGAAATAAAAATTGCTCTAACAGAATTGCAGAATAAGCTAAATTTTTACAATGATGAATAAAGAAGAAAGTTTGTACGGTGACTGCAAAAAAAGAACAACTTAGATCCTTCCACTTGACACTAAAGCTTATGTGCAGCAGCGAATCAGCACGATGTGTGAAAAGAAAAAAAAAATGGAGCTGAAAAAAAGAGTACCGTGCAGAGTTAGCACCTCATGTCATTCAAAAATATTATGCACAGATGCATAAGCCTCTTGTATTCGCTAAACAAATAAATGCTTGAAGCTAAGGTAGCATCTTACGATGACCGAACAAACGTTCTGTGCAAAGATGCGCACGCCACTTGTATAGTATTCGCTTAAGAAATACATGCATGAAATTAAGCTAAGTTAGCACCTGACGTGACTGAAAAAATGTGATGTAGAAAGATGCACACACCTCGTCCGCGTCCCTGTCATCCAGATGTCAGATGTGGGACGACCACCATGGAGTCCCTGCAAAGTTCAGGACCTTGTCCTGTGCGTCCGCGACAACAGAGACTTTCTAAATTTCGTGGACGTTGACTATGGCCGTAACCCGTAAGCCCATAATAGCAGCGCTGATTGCACCATCACTACCAGTATTTTGAGGATGCCGAAGTTGGAGTGGAGACTGCGTGTGTCCTGCACGCAAAGCCGCCGGCTGCCCTGCATATTGGGGCTCTACCTGAGCTGTGGATGCCGAAGTTGGAGTGGAGACTGCGTGTGTCCTGCACGCAGAGCCGCCGGCTGCCCTGCATATTGGGGCCCTACCTGAGTTGTGGCCCGCCCTCCGTCCGCACTTATCCACACTTGTATCCAGAGATCAAACTCGACGACGGAACATGATGCCAATTAATGGTTGATGAGACGAAGCTAGCTACCAACCCACTTGTTGATCTCCACGCGGTAGTAATAGCGGGCGGTGGAGGCAACGTCGATCACCGCGGAGGAGATCGAACTTGATGACAGCCTATTCCGACATGGCAGATGCCCATTGATAGAGCGGCGGAGATTGAACTCGATGACCGCGGAGATGTCTATGTAAAAAAGACAAAATGATGTTCCATACAACACCACATTTTTTTTTGCACAGACCACTACATATGTCTTTTCTCGGAGATTTTTGGTGTGCAGTTAGGACTCTTGTTTATGTTCATTCTCCAAAATTTTCAGATTTTTTTGAATTTATTTGCTATTTTTTTATAAAAAAATCAACCAGGAGGATGTACACCCAAGTTTAGAACTGATTTTTTTTTGTCAAAATAGAAATAAAAATTGCTCTAACAGAATTGCAGAATAAGCTAAATTTTTACAGTGATGAATAAAGAAGAAAGTTTGTACGGTGACTGCAAAAAAAGAACAACATAGATCCTTCCACTTGACACTAAAGCTTATGTGCAGCACCGAATCAGCACGATGTGTGAAAAGAAAAAAAAATATGGAGCTGAAAAAAAGAGTACCGTGCAGAGTTAGCACCTCATGTCATTCAAAAATATTATGCACATATGCATAAGCCTCTTGTATTCGCTAAACAAATAAATGCTTGAAGCTAAGGTAGCATCTTACGTGACCGAACAAACGTTCTGTGCAAAGATGCGCAGGCCTCTTGTATAGTATTCGCTAAAGAAATACATACATGAAATTAAGCTAAGTTAGCACCTGACGTGACCGTCCGCGTCCCTGTCATCCAGATGTCAGATGTGGGACGACCACCATGGAGTCCCTGCAAAGTTCAGGACCTTGTCTGTCGTCTGCGACAACAGAGACTTTCTAAATTTCGTGGACGTTGACTATGGCCGTAACCCGTAAGCCCATAATAGCAGCGCTGATTGCACCATCACTACCAGTATTTTGAGGATGCCGAAGTTGGAGTGGAGACTGCGTGTGTCCTGCACGCAAAGCCGCGGGCTGCCCTGCATATTGGGGCCCTACCTGAGCTGTGGATGTCGAAGTTGGAGTGGAGACTGCGTGTGTCCTGCACGCAGAGCCGCCGGCTGCCCTGCATATTGGGGCCCTACCTAAGCTGTGGCCCGCCCGCCGTCCGCACTTATCCACACTTGTATCCAGAGATCGAACTCTACGACGCAACATGATGCCAATTAATGGTTGATGAGACGAAGCTAGCTACCAACCCAGCACAACAGCATATCTTGTTGATCTCCACGCGGTAGTAATAGCGGGCGGTGGAGGCAACGTCGATCACTGCGGAGGAGATCGAACTTGACGACAGCCTATTCCGACATGGCAGATGCCCATTGATAGAGCGGCGGAGATTGAACTCGACGACTGCGGAGATTGAATAACAGCCGGTTGTGCACGGACAGCGATATCGGCAGAGTTTGTTTCATCGTTTCAACGCGATCAGGTGGTTTTCTATTCGTAAAGGAAAATCTAGGATCGATCTACAGACGGACGTGTTTTTCAAAGCAAAGCATGCAATTCGAACATGACACGGTCTAGATGGTGTGTACAACGTGTTCTAACCAAACTCTAGATGGTGCGACCTAGGACGCGTTGCAGCTAAACTCTCGATGGTGGGACGGACGAAGGCGCACTTGGTGATGGATGAAAGCGCAAAGCGATGGACGAAACCAAGGAAACGTTAGCTCCTTTATTATTAGGTATAGATTAGATTTGTGTTTTCCCTATGTTTGATTCATTGTGTCCCGGTAATTGTGTGTCGACGTTATTTGTGTTGCTTCGACTAGATTTATGGTGTTAGGTGTCTGCGGGGTGATCTGTAGGATATTTTTGTCAGTGTACACTGCATATCTATAATACCTAAATAGGAGCAACCCACTAAAAGTAATTCTCTCAACATGCAAGCAGTCCACCTCATCAGACTTCTCTAGCCAATCTTAGCCTGACACATCATCTCCACTAAAACATTTCTCTTCACATGCAGACTGTCCACCTCAACAAGAAAATAATATATGTGCTGCTCTGAATATAAACCAATGATGGAGCCTACTAAAGTGGGGCAGTTTTCTCTTCCACTCACCCCGTCACCTTCTTTTGTGCTGAACATATTTACAACTATATATCTCTTCCGCACATCCCTCAACCTTCTTGCACATTATTACAACTAATCGCCTTTCGCCTCCCTCATCCACGCACTATTTGAGGCCAGCCTAGATAGGATAATCACCCACGAATTCCTCTTGCTCAATTCGAAATGGATAGCATGGAGGCCGTGGTTGACTGGCTGCTGAGTGGCAACCCACCATGGTGGCGCCACGGCGGCTAGATATGGTGGAACACGTATATTTTCACAGGAGGCCATCAAGGTATGCTGCACCTTAACGCGTGACCTTTCAATTTTTGATCCGTGTTAAGAGATTTGGATCGGTCTTCAGCTAATTATTCGTATCATGTGTGATGTTCATGAAAAGTTCCAGATTCAGTTTGCATTGGGTGCGTTGTATGGATGATCAGCAGGGGAATGTAAGAGCTCTTTTCAATAATATCATGCCTCTTTTGCTGTAGTTTGATTTTGTCTTCAAAAAGTTCCAGATTCAGTTTGCATTGGGTGCGTTGTATGGATGATCAGCAGGGGAATGTAAGAGCTCTTTTCAATAATATCATGCCTCTTTTGCTGTAGTTTGATTTTGTCTTCAAAATATCTGGGCTATACCAATCTGGCGCCCTCTATTTCTTTTTCTTCAGGGTTCCTTGATTAATATATGAATCAAACCTTAAATCCATATCGTTGTTTCCCGTTCAAAGGTTACTATTAGGAGTAGCGTATTCACATCTCTATATTTTGATGTACAGCACGGTAACTACTAACTACCAACTGGTTGCTCTTATGAATATATATATGCTTATATTCATCTATTATATGTAATTTATGTTAACTTCAAATAGTTAAAATACAATCGAACAGTCTATCTAATAATATGCAAAATCATCATTGGTAATTCTTTCTGGACTTATCTTGGAGAAGTCTTATCATTGTAAAGTAAGTCTTGATCTCTTTTTTCTTTTGTATATACTCATGGACTATTTGCATTCCAAACTGACACTCACCATTTACTTTTTAAACACTTTTCATCCTTGAGTTTCGTTCTGATATTATCAGTTCTTGCAGCAAATCCGTAAGTTTGGAGCTGGAGAGCTGTGGAGTTCATATGCCCATATGTAATTTCTCATTACATTGTTCTCGGTTATATAGAACGCCTCCTGATATTCAACTCATGGTTCTCATTGTCGAGATTGTAATCTGATAAATTTCATCGTGTTCTTCCAGCTAACCATAGCACCCTTACAGCAGATCAGGTATTGATATAGTTCTGTTACAGTTTAAGAAATATTCATTCCTTATTTATGAACTACATCAACCATGTGCTGTTGACTAATTTCATCTCCCACTTGGGAAGTATTTAAAATTGAGTCATGAGACTTCTAAGCATTACTGTATAATTGGTTCTTTGGAGTTTGGATTCTCAGTTGGTAATATTCATGCTACTTCAGCCAGTGGATCGCCCCGTTGTACTTAGCATAAATGAACCTGTTCAGTATGGTGACTTATAATTTGTATGTTGTACATTTCTTTGTGTGGAAACATCATTTATTGTACAGTTTGCAATTTGGGGTTATCCTGGTGCAAGATATGAGAATAAGGCGTTGTTCACCTTATGTTTCCTGCACCTCTTGTGGAACTTCATTATTGCTCAGTGTCCCGCAGCAACGTGCGGGGAATCATCTAGTTATTCATAGTTTGTAATACCGCTTACATCTTTAAAATATCATTTCTATTGATATTTTGCTTTTAATAACAACCAAGATACAATTCACATTTCATACTTTCAACTTTTCTGGGCACATATTGAATGTGCCAACTAAACTTTTCGGGGCACATCCATAATATGCCCTTAAAATTTTTGGGCATATTTTTATATTCCCTTAAAACTTTGTGAGGCACATTTTGGATGGGCCCTTAAAACTTTTTGGGTTACCCTTTAAACTTTTCGGAGCGCGTTCAAAATGTGCCCTAAAAATGTACATGTTAAAGCACATTTTTAAGTGCCCTTAATATTTTCCGAGTAGCCAGTAAATTCAACAAATTTTTATATGCCCTTACAAGTTTGGAGGGCACATTTTGCACATTTTATGGCACTTAAAAGTGCCCCGAAATCCCCACCGTGTTGTAGTGCTAATGTTTAATCAAGGTGCATGATTGTTATATTAGTTTGAGAATTAAAAATAGGTTTATAGTAACCATTCAAAAAAATCTAATGAGTTAGTTTTGATGCATTATATTATATAGTTAGTAATTGAAAAAAGTATGTGTGGTTGAGGTTGTATTTTATGAAGACAGTTGTACTGAATTTTACATCCTTTACTAGTGTTATGGCAACATCCCTAGACTTGTATCAAATACTTGTATTCTATTCCTTAGGAATAATATTTTGATATACTCTTGTTATAACATAATATGCCAGTATTACTAATAATATCTTTGAAGATTTGAGCTATAAGCATTTATCATTATTTTGTTATCCAAAAATAATAGTCATTATTTCTACTTTTAGTTCAATATTATACAGGTATTTCCAAAGTTAATGCATGTTATGCAAAGTCTTGGACGTGATTAGTCTAGATCAACACATGGAATAAGTGATTGTCTCTGTTAACCATGATTCACTAATCATTTTGTATTGTACTGTTCTCGCACTCAATTTTCATGAAAAAAATATTCTTCATGAAAATCATAATGAACTCTTTCATCATCGGTGAAAGAAATGCTCAAACTTGGTTTGCATAACTAACAAACCTCTATTTGTTTGGCTTTGAATTTGAACTATTTAACATGTGAACATTTCACATAAAATAATTGAAATTACAAAATTTAAAGAGAAAACTCGTAGAAAACCTCACGCCATAACTCATATGGAACTATTTCAACAAACATTTCTTCCTTTCATATCATCTGTTTGTAAGTGTGGTGAATACATATCATTATGGATTTACACAAGCACTATTATCATAGATCTTACTATGTCGATACACAAGGACTATTATCATGGACTTATCCCTATAACACCTTTACATTATGACCCCCAAACATTTTTGGCATGATATGGACTAACTTATCATTACATAAGGGCCTTTCCTTCTTGCTCTCCTTTTTTTAGGGACATTCTTGGAATTTGAAGTAGTTGTGTTGTTCATCTGGTAATTCGATCGGCACAAGCGTGTCAGCCATGGTAAATACTCCATTAATATGCAATGAGAACGTCTTGGGTCTTGGGACACACCGCACGGGGTGGGCCCACATCCTCCAGAGGACGACTAGGAGCCTTCCCAGAACGTCTAGATAAGGTGCGGCGTACCATCACCATCACCTTCTATTTGATATTGATAGACGTCCAGACATCACATCAGATGGCTTTAAATGTTGAACTACAAAATTGTCATTCATAATTATTTCTCAGCCAACTGATATGAAAAAAAAATTACTTTATTTTCAGAGGAGAGCCTTGTTAAGTTCAATGGCCGGCCCAGAACCAAAAGGCTTTTGCTTGATGATGATGACTGCACAACCAGAACCTAAAGAAACTACACGCACAAATTTTTTTGCCTGTGTTGATGGGTCATGGCATGGGTGTTGATGGGCGAGGAGTGCTCTCGTATGTGCCTGCAGCTAGTTCAGTTCCCACTTTCCTCTCCTAGCAAACAGCCAACGGCTAAACCTTGAAATCACTTGGGAACAATGCTTAGTTTACACACATGCATGTATGGTGGTGGTACTACTAGTTAATGAACCTAAAAAAAGAATCATGAATATATCAAGACAACACATGCGCGCGCGACGAGCTAGACCAGATAGGATGCCAGATGAAGATGATCCATGTGTGGTCTTCTGAGAATGCAAATGCCAGCAACCAATCTAGTCCCTCCGTTAGAGATTCATGTTTGTTAATTTTTCATTCAAACTAGATGACATAATACATGTGCATCTCTAAGGATTTTTTTTAATTTCCATCTACTTCTTTTATTCTTTTCAAAATTAAAATAGCATGGTGCGTCACTTCTAAGTGATGCCCAAATATTTCCAGCACCCCCGACACATAGCAATGGTGCGCCATTGCTATCTATAGGGGTGGGTTAAACCTTGATCAAATGTAATGGTGGCGCACTTCTCACCAGGTGCGCCACTGGTAATATGGCTAGCAGTAGAGCACCACGTTTTGGTGCACCACTGCTACCTATGTAGTGGTGCTCCACTGGTAGCAATCTTATGGTTAGGTCTTTTTTAGTAGTGTTCACTCTATTTGGATATGGAGGAGAATCCACATATTCTTCTATGATGACGGAGGATGCTCGTTTAACCTGTTTCTCAACTTTAGCAATATACGGAGAATTCTTAAGAGGTTCAATATAAACTTTAAATTCCTTCTTAGAAACATTAAAATGGTTGGCAAAAGATATAGTAACTTCTACTAATATATGAAGATCAAGGCTAAACATATTCTTTAATTCTTCAAATAATATAGTAGTAGAGAAATTCTCTACACATGCATATTCATATTCAAAACGAGGTTGGTTACCTTTATCAAGATCCCATGCAGCAGTATTATTAGCAATAGTATCTAATAAATCCTTTGCTTCTTGTTGAGTTCTATTAGTAAAACTCCCTTCGGATGAATTATCTAGAAAGACCCTATGATACTGGGTAGTCACACATAGAAATTGATCAATATAATTATATAAGACTATCGGGAATACCATGGCAAGGATTCTTACGGATGAGATCATTGAGCCTCCCTCAAGCTTGAATAATACTTTCTTCAACATGAGGCCAAAATTATAAATATGACAACAGTCATCATAAGCTTCTTTAGGAGTATAGTATTTGAGATAGAAGGCTTTCCTCAGACATTCCCAATCAAGACGACATTTAGCATCTAGAGATCTAAACCATATGCGAGCATTATAAAAAAAATAGATATAATAATTTTCTCTTCACATCATCATAAGGAATACCAGCTACTTTAAATAAAGAGCATAGATCTTCATTAGCATGTAAATGCTCGACTTTTATCCCCTGTATAAGTCAGTTTCATAGCTTTCTTGGTAATACCAATAGGAATTCGATATGCCACCTTAGATTCCGGTGATTTCTCTTCATTCTCTTTAACAGATCGAACATATTCATATAAATACAAGTGCATCTCATCACAGCTTGACATACCCATGATGAGACAAATAGTAAATAGCAAAAATAGTAAAAGCATCCTTACCAAACCACTTGCCAATAGCGCTACACCCCGGCAACGGCGCCAGAAAAGTGTCTTGATGTCTCCCAAGTGCAGGAGATCAATTGTAGTACTTTTCAATAAGAAATTTTATCAAACCCATGAGGACCTGAAGGTATTGGTTAGTGGAATTGACAAGCAAACAATAATAAAGATGCAGTAGTTTTTGGTGTTTTGTGTGTATAGTTTGCAATAAAATAAAATGCAGAAAATAAATAGCAATATGTAAATGCTCTTAGTGAGAGAAAGCCCAATCCTCTATGTAGCAAGTGTTGGGATTCGTAGCATAGAAAACAAAAAAATTTCTACCGCGAGAACGCAATCCAAGCCAAGATGCAATCTAGAAGATGGGAGCAACGAGGGGATGAACGAGACTAACCCTTGAAGATTTCCAAAGCCTACAAGAGGAGGCTCTCGTTGCTGCGGTAGAAGATCACTTGCCACTTTCAAAAGCGCGTAGAAGATCTTGACGGTGCCACAATCGGGCAGCACCTCCGTACTCGGTCACACGTTCGGTGTTGATGAAGACGACGTCCTTCTCCCCGTTCCAGCGGGCAGCGGAAGTAGTAGATCCTCCTAGGAATCCCGGCAGCACGACGGCGTGGTGGCGGTGGTGGTGGAGATCTCCGAGCGAGCTTCACCTAAGCTATGTGGGGGAGAGAGGGAGGAGGGAACCGCTAGGGTTTCTGGGAGAGGGGGCTCTTGGGGGGTGCGGCCATGGTGGTCTTGGTGTGGCCGGCCAGCCCCTCCCCTCCCCTCCCCTCTTTATATAGGTGGAAGCCCCAAGGATTAGGTCAAAAGTCTCCGAATAAGACCCCAACATAAACCTTCCATATGACCAAACCTAGGGAGAGTGGGACTCCCCCCTTTCCTTTGGTGGGGTGGCCGGCCACCATGGGGAGGAGTCCACTTGGGACTCCTCCTCCCTTAGGCTGGCCGGCCAAGGTGGGTGGAGTCCCTCTGGGACTCCACCTTCCATGCTAATTTCTTCCGGACTCTTCTAGAACCTTCCAGTAAAAATACCGGATCATTTTCAAACCTAGAAAATGACTTCCAATATATGAATCCTATTCTCCGGACCAATCCGGACCTCCTCGTGATGTCCTGGATCCCATCCGAGACTCCGAACAAAACTTCGAACTCCATTCCATATTTCCATATCTACTTAAACGACATCAAACCTTAAGTGTGTCACCCTACGGTTCGCGAACTATGTAGACATGGTTGAGACTTCTCTCCGAGCAATAACCAATAGCGGGATCTGGAGATCCATAATGGCTCCCACATATTCAACGATGACTTTAGTGATCGACTGAACCATTCACATACGATATCGATTCCCTTTGTCACGCGATATTTTATTTGTCCGAGGTTTGATCATCGGTATCTCTATACCTCGTTCAACCTCGTCTCGTGACAAGTACTCTTTACTCGTACCGTGGTATGTGGTCTCTTATGAACCATTCATATGCTTGCAAGCTATTAGACGAGATTCCACCGAGAGGGCCCAGAGTATATCTATCCATCATCGGGATGGACAAATCCCACTGTTGATCCATATGCCTCAACTCATACTTTCCGGATACTTAATCCCACCTTTATAACTATCCATTTACGCAGTGGCGTTTGATGTAATCAAAGTACCTTTCTGGTATAAGTGATTTACATGATCTCATGGTCGAAAGGACTAGGTAACTATGTATCGAAAGCTTATAGCAAGTAACTTAATGACGTGATCTTATGCTACGCTTAATTGGGTGTGTCCATTACATCATTCATATAATGACATAACCTTGTTATTAATAACATCCAATGTTCATGATCATGAAACTATGATCATCTATTAATCAACAAGCTAGTTATACAAGAGGCTTACTAGGGACTCCTTGTTGTTCACATAACACACATGTATCAATGTTTCGGTTAATACAATTATAGCATGGTATGTAAACATTATCATAAACTCAAAGATATATTATAATAACCATTTTATTATTGCCTCTTGGGCATATCTCCAACAGATCTCCCACTTGCACTAGAGTCAATAATCTAGTTTACATTTGTAAAGATATAACACCTTGGCCTTCCGGTGCTTTATCATGTATTGCTCACGGGAGAGGTTTTAGTCAACGGATCTGACACGCTCAGAAACGTATGTATTTTGTAATTCATTTGCGTCTCAACGCATCACTCATTTTCCAAATGAATCGGCATTATTCTTATATGTTCAGTCCTCTGGTGGAATCTTAATTCCGCGGTTTGAAATATGTCACTAATATTGTCATACACAATATAGCTTCAAAGTTCTGACACTATCGGAACTACACCAAGTTCTCAAAGAACCCCTTAACTTAACATCCTCAGTCATTGTCAAAACAATGACATACTCTGCCTTTGTTTGTAGAATCTGTCACAATATTTTAGAACTCTTCTAAATCTAGCATAGACAACTTCTTAGCTCATTGTGCTACCTTTTAATCAACACTTAGCCTAATTGAGATTTGAAATTTAGTTTTATATGTGACCAAACTAATATCGGTGCAACAACTTACAGCGATTTGTTTGTCATTTCTCCATACAAAAAAAATATATATCCTTGGTTCTTCTTAAGTACTCAAGAATATTCTTACTGTTTTTCAATGATTATCATATGAATCATTCTGGTACATGCTCATAACATTTTTAGAGCACAGGACATCTGATTGTGTACATTTTATTCGTGATCTATAATCACTCATGTGTTTTTACTCATTGAGTGTCAGATACACTCAAGTCTTGTTAAACCTTCACATGACAAGAACATTTTCTTAATATTTCTATATTGAACTACTTCAATATCCATTCTATGTACTTTGACTTAAACTTTATTATGTGTTTTAATCTATCTTCGTAGATCTTGACACTAAATTTGTTTCAGTCCATATCCTTTCATTGAAGTTAATTTCTCAATGAAACCTTTTTAATCAAGAATATAATTACATCATTTATAACCAACTATATGTCATCTACATAAAGTATTTGTAAATATGTCTCAGCGCTCCCACTTAATTTCTTGCAAATGCAAGCCTCTTCATCGTCTCTGATGAAATCAAAAACTCTTTGACTATTTCATCTGGTGAAGATTCCAACTCCGCGATACTGATACGTCTCCGACGTATCGATAATTTCTTATGTTCTATGCCATATTATTGATGATACCTACATGTTTTATGCACACTTTATGTCATATTCGTGCATTTTCTGGAACTAACCTATTAACAAGATGTCGAAGTGCCAGTTCCGTTTTCTGCTGTTTTTGGTTTCGAAATCCTAGTAACGAAATATTCTCGGAATTGGACGAAACGAAGACCCGGGGGCCTATTTTTCCACGGAGCTTCCGGAAGACCGAAGAGCATACGAAGTGGGGCCACGAGGTGGCGACACCACATGGCGGCGCGGCCAAGGGGGGCCGCGCCGCCTATGGTGTGGGCCCCTCGTCGGGCCCCGACTCTGCCCTTCCGCCTACTTAAAGCCTCCGTCGCGAAACCCCCGATGCGAAAAACCACGATACGGAAAACCTTGCGAGACGCCGCCGCCGCCGATCCCATCTCGGGGGATTACGGAGATCTCCTCCGGCACCCCGCCGGAGAGGGGATTCATCTCCCGGAGGACTCTACACCGCCATGGTCGCCTCCGGAGTGATGAGTGAGTAGTTCACCCCTGGACTATGGGTCCATAGCAGTAGCTAGATGGTTGTCTTCTCCTCATTGTGCTTCATTGTTGGATCTTGTGAGCTGCCTAACATGATCAAGATCATCTATCCGTAATTCTATATGTTGTGTTTGTCGGGATCCGATGGATAGAGAATACCATGTCATGTTAATTATCAAGTTATTACATATGTGTTGTTTATGATCTTGCATGCTCTCCGTTACTAGTAGAGGCTCCGGCCAAGTTTTTGCTTTTAACTCCAAGAGGGAGTATTTATGCTCGATAGTGGGTTCATGCCGCATTGACACCGGGACGATGTGACGAAAGTTCTAAGGTTGTGTTGTGCTCGTTGCCACTAGGGATAAAACATTGGCGCTATGTCCGAGGATGTAGTTGTTGATTACATTACGCACCATACTTAATGCAATTGTCCGTTGCTTTGCAACTTAATACTTGGAGGGGTTCGGATGATAACCTGAAGGTGGACTTTTTAGGCATAGATGCGGTTGGATGGCGGTCTATGTACTTTGTCGTAATGCCCAATTAAATCTCACTATACTTATCATGTCATGTATGTGCATTGTTATGCCCTCTCTATTTGTCAATTGCCCGATCGTAATTTGTTCACCCAACATGCTTTTATCTTATGGGAGAGACACCTCTAGTGAGCTGTGGACCCCGGTCCATTCTTTAAATACTTGAAATACAAATCTGCTGCAATACTTGTTTTTACTATTTTCTCTGCAAACAATCATCTTCCACACAATACGGTTAATCCTTTGTTACAGCAAGCCGGTGAGATTGACAACCTCACTGTTTCGTTGGGGCAAAGTACTTTGGTTGTGTTGTGCAGGTTCCACGTTGGCGCCGGAATCCCTAGTGTTGCGCCGCACTACATCCCGCTGCCATCAACCTTCAACGTGCTTCTTGGCTCCTCCTGGTTCGATAAACCTTGGTTTCTTTCACGAGGGAAAACTTGCTGCTTGTGCGCATCATACCTTCCTCTTGGGGTTGCCCAACGAACGTGTGAAATACACGCCATCAAGCTCTTTTTACGGCGCCGTTGCCGGGGAGATCAAGACACGCTGCAAGGGGAGTCTCCACTTCTCAATTCTTTACTTTGTTTTTGTCTTGCTTTATTTTATTTACTACTTTGTTTGCTGCATTATATCAAAACACAAAAAAATTAGTTGCTAGTTTTACTTTATTTACTGTCTTGTTTGCTATATCAAAAACACAAAAAAATTAGTTTACTTGCATTTAGTTTACTTTTGTTATCATGTCTAGCTCTGTACCGGCTACTTCTTCACTCGAGGAATTAGTTTTTACTTTTAAACAAGGGGATGAGGAAAGTTTTAAGGATGCTTGGTCTAGAATTTTTACTTCTTATCGTAAAACTGAACCTCAAATGACTCTAAGTTTGCTCCTTAGTAATTTTTATTTTGGTCTTATGATTCGCTATAGATATGCCTTGGATGCTCTAGTGGGAGGAGATTTCCTTCATTGTAATGGGGATCAAGCTTTTAATGCCATAAAGAAGTTGGTTGCATCACATGATTCATCTAATAATTTTGATTCAGCCCTTATTAGCATTCATAATAGATTAAACACTCTTGAGACAAGTGCATCTCGCTTAAATGAAAATTATGGATACATTCGTAACCGTCTTGATCAAGTTTTAGTGAACTCTGAACCTTCATTGTGGAAACCCACTATTAAAATTGTCATAGGTGACCAAACTCTTCGTGCTAATTGTGATATTATGACTGAATTTTGCCTAATGCCTAAGGGTATTCATAAATCTTTGAAACTTTGGGAATTCACCGAAGGGGAGAAGGAATAACTCTTATTGATAACTCGTTATAATTCCTAAAGGGATAGCTGCGGGTGTGCATACAACCATTCTTGGGAGAACAATATCCATTGATTACCTTGTCATTGAATGCGCGAGGAACAGGACAAATCACACTCGGAAGATCCTCGCTGAAATTATTGGGAGCGAGTCATAGACGTCGGAGAAGGCACCATAAAATTCACCTCTACACCCGGGGTAGTCATATATTCCCTAAGCCAAAGAGTAAGGACAAGAAAGGTAAGGGTAAAGCCCAAGGTAATGTCAATGCTTCATCTCTCGATGTAACTTGAGATACACTTTCTGCGCCTAGCTGAAAGGCGTTAAAGAAAAGCGCTTATGGGAGACAACCCATGTTTTTACTACAGTGTTTTTGTTTTAAATTTGTGTCTTGGAAGTTGTTTACTACTGTAGCAACCTCTCCTTATCTTAGTTTTATGTTTTGTTGTGCCAAGTAAAGTCTTTGATAGAAAAGTAAGTACTAGATTTGGATTACTGCGCAGTTCCAGATTTCTTTGCTGTCACGAATCTGGGTCTATCTCCCTGTAGGTAGCTCGAGAAAATTAAGACAATTTACGAGCATGATCCTCAGATATGTACGCAACTTTCATTCAATTTGAGAATTTTCGTTTGAGCAAGTCTGGTGGCCTAATAAAATCCATCTTTACGGACTGTTCTGTTTTGACAGATTCTGTCTTTTATTTCGCATTGCCTCTTTTGCTATGTTGGATGAATTTATTTGATCCACTAATGTCCAGTAGCTTTATGCAATGTCCAGAAGTGTTAAGAATGATTGTGTCACCTCTGAACATGTGAATTTTTATTATGCACTAACCCTCTAATGAGTTGTTTCGAGTTTGGTGTGGAGGAAGTTTTCAAGGATCATGTCTTGGATAATTTGATACTTGGCAATTGTTGTGCTCATGTTTAAGCTCTTGCATCATATACTTTGCACCCATTAATGAATAAATACTTAAAGCTTGCTAATTTGGTTTGCATATTTGGTTTCTCTAGAGTCTAGATAACATCTAGTATTGAGTTTTGAACAACAAGGAAGACGGTATGGAGTCTTATAATGTTTACCATATGTCTTTTATGTGAGTTTTGTCTGTACCGTTCATCCTTGTGTTTGTTTCAAATAACCTTGCTAGCCTAAACCTTGTATCGAGAGGGAATACTTCTCATGCATCCCAAATACTTGAGCCAACCACTATGCCATTTGTGTCCACCATACCTACCTACTACATGGTATTTATCCGCCATTCCAAAGTAAATTGCTTGAGTGCTACCTTTAAAATTCCATCATTCACCTTTGCAATATATAGCTCATGGGACAAATAGCTTAAAAACTATTGTGGTATTGAATATGTACTTATGCACTTTATCTCTTATTAAGTTGCTTGTTGTGCGATAACCATGCTTAGGGACGCCATCAACTATTCCTTGTTGAATATCATGTGAGTTGCTATGCATGTCCGTCTTGTACGAAGTAAGAGAGATCTACCACCTTTATGGTTGGAGCATGCATATTGTTAGAGAAGAACTTTGGGCCGCTAACTAAAGCCATGGATCATGGTGGAAGTTTCGGTTTTGGACACATATCCTCAATCTCATATGAGAATAATAATTGTTGCCACATGCTTATGCATTAAAGAGGAGTCCATTATCTGTTGTCCATGTTGTCCCGGTATGGATGTCTAAGTTGAGAATAATCAAAAGCGAGAAATCCAAAATGCGAGCTTTCTCCTTAGACCTTTGTACGAGGCGGCATGGAGGTACCCCATTGTGACACTTGGTTAAAACATGTGCATTGCAAAGATCCGGTAGTCCAAGCTAATTAGGACAAGGTGCGGGCACTATTAGTATACTATGCATGAGACTTGCAACTTGTAAGATATAATGTACATAACTCATATGCTTTATTACTACCGTTGACAAAATTGTTTCATGTTTTCAAAATAAAAGCTCTAGCACAAATATAGCAATCGATGCTTTCCTCTTTGAAGGACCATTCTCTTTTACTTTTATGTTGAGTCAGTTCACCTATCTCTCTCCACCTCAAGAAGCAAACACTTGTGTGAAGCTGTGCATTGATTCTTACATACTTGCATATTGTACTTGTTATATTACTCTATGTTGACAATTATCCATGAGATATACATGTTACAAGTTGAAAGCAACCGCTGAAACTTAATCTTCCTTTGTGTTGCTTCAATACCTTTACTTTGATTTATTGCTTTATGAGTTAACTCTTATGCAAGACTTATTGATGCTTGTCTTGAAGTACTATTCATGAAAAGTCTTTGCTTTATGATTCACTTGTTTACTCATGTCATTACCATTTTTTTGATCGCTGCATCCACTACATATGTTTACAAATAGTATGATCAAGGTTATGATGGCATATCACTTCAGAAATTATCTTTGTTATCGTTTTACCTGCTCGGGACGAGCAGAACTAAGCTTGGGGATGCTTGATACGTCTCCGACGTATCGATAATTTCTTATGTTCTATGCCATATTATTGATGATACCTACATGTTTTATGCACACTTTATGTCATATTCGTGCATTTTACGGAACTAACCTATTAACAAGATGCCGAAGTGCCGGTTCTGTTTTCTCGCTGTTTTTGGTTTCAGAAATCCTAGTAACGAAATATTCTCGGAATTGGACGAAACGAAGACCCGGGGGCCTATTTTTCCACGGAGCTTCCGGAAGACCGAAGAGCATACGAAGTGGGGCCACGAGGTGGCGACACCACATGGCGGCGCGGCCAAGGGGGCCCGCGCCGCCTATGGTGTGGGCCCCTCGTCGGGCCCCCGACTCTGCCCTTCCGCCTACTTAAAGCCTCCGTCGCGAAACCCACGATGCGAAAAACCACGATACGGAAAACCTTGCCGAGACGCCGCCGCCGCCGATCCCATCTCGGGGGATTACGGAGATCTCCTCCGGCACCCTGCCGGAGAGGGGATTCATCTCCCGGAGGACTCTACACCGCCATGGTCGCCTCCGGAGTGATGAGTGAGTAGTTCACCCCTGGACTATGGGTCCATAGCAGTAGCTAGATGGTTGTCTTCTCCTCATTGTGCTTCATTGTTGGATCTTGTGAGCTGCCTAACATGATCAAGATCATCTATCCGTAATTCTATATGTTGTGTTTGTCGGGATCCGATGGATAGAGAATACCATGTTATGTTAATTATCAAGTTATTACATATGTGTTGTTTATGATCTTGCATGCTCTCCGTTACTAGTAGAGGCTCCGGCCAAGTTTTTGCTTTTAACTCCAAGAGGGAGTATTTATGCTCGATAGTGGGTTCATGCTCGCATTGACACCGGGACGAGTGATGAGAAAGTTCTAAGGTTGTGTTGTGCTTGTTGCCACTAGGGATAAAACATTGGCGCTATGTCCGAGGATGTAGTTGTTGATTACATTACGCACCATACTTAATGCAATTGTCCGTTGCTTTGCAACTTAATGCTGGAGGGGTTCGGATGATAACCTGAAGGTGGACTTTTTAGGCATAGATGCGGTTGGATGGCGGTCTATGTACTTTGTCGTAATGCCCAATTAAATCTCACTATACTTATCATGTCATGTATGTGCATTGTTATGCCCTCTCTATTTGTCAATTGCCCGACTGTAATTTGTTCACCCAACATGCTTTTATCTTATGGGAGAGACACCTCTAGTGAACTGTGGACCCCGGTCCATTCTTTAAATACTGAAATACAAATCTGTTGCAATACTTGTTTTTACTATTTTCTCTGCAAACAATCATCTTCCACACAATACGGTTAATCCTTTGTTACAGCAAGCCGGTGAGATTGACAACCTCATCTGTTTCGTTGGGGCAAAGTACTTTGGTTGTGTTGTGCAGGTTCCACGTTGGCGCCGGAATCCCTGGTGTTGCGCCGCACTACATCCCGCTGCCATCAACCTTCAACGTGCTTCTTGGCTCCTCCTGGTTCGATAAACCTTGGTTTCTTTCTGAGGGAAAACTTGCTGCTGTGCGCATCATACCTTCCTCTTGGGGTTGCCCAACGAACGTGTGAAATACACGCCATCAGATACTCACTTCATCCAATTGAAGTTCGTATACCTATCTAGTATTCTACGGACTAGCAATGCTCTTGGTTGTATCTTGTATACACCTTTAATACACACTTATGTTAAGTAATGTATTTTGCCATCCTACTATCATATCTCATAAAAGGAATATGTAGCGATTACTAGAATAATCCACATAGACTATAAGCATCGCTACGAAAGATCTAATCTTATCGTAGTCAACTCTTTTATCTTTGTCGTAAACAACTTTTTGACAAGTCGAACTTCTTCAAGGATATTACATCCAAGTCCATCAATTTTATAGATCCATTTACTTTCAAAAAGTATTCATCTATCTTGGATTTCATGGCGTATATCCATTTTAACAGAGTCAGGGCCCATCATAACTTCCTTGTTTGTAGTTGGTTTATCATTGTTAAAAATCAATCCTTTGTCCACAAATCATATATTTGATCACAAAGTAAACCATACCTACAAGGTTCAATATGTACTTCGATCTCCATGGCTAAAACACTTTGTAGTCATGGGAGCCATGATCGCCGTGGCCGCTTCCGGAACCAATTTCCGATAATGCGCTACTCTGATCATTATGCTCAGGTTCATAAACCTTATCAAGTTCTATTGTCCTCCCACTCAAATACTTCGCTAGAAAACAATTTCTTGGAAATAAGCAAGTAACATTAACAAACATTTTTGTCTTTTACTTCATAGTGGAAAGAATTCCCTATCAATTCTTTGGGATAACCAACAAAGACAATCATCCGATTTTGGTTGTAAACTCTTAGACCAAAATTTAAAGAAAGGAATTAGGGTTTATACCCATGCCATAACTTGTATGGTGTCATTTCAACGGATCATGATGATGCTCTATTTAGTAGTCTCTAAAGCATAATCCACAAAAATATAATGGCTTTATTTTATTTTATCTCATCATTAATCCAACAAGGTTTGGATACGTCTCTCGGATACTGCATCATCACTATGACACTCCAAGAAATGTGAGTTGTAGAACATCTTCATAACTCTCTTAGATGTTCGCTAAAACTCGTAATTCAAATATTCCCACTATGATCCAATCATAGATATTTGACTTTTCTATTACGATGATTTCCACTTCATGCTGAATTTTATTTGAATCCATTCAAATGTTTCAAACTTCTTCCTTATCGAATATATCCACATATATATACTCAATTCATTGTTGGAAGTTTTCATGAAGTAGAAGAATCTCCCGCACACAACTATGCCCAGTGAACCATATACATCATCATGTATGTTTCCACTAAGTTAGTTGCCCGTTCAAATCTTGGCCTATGAACGGTATTTCATTCATTCTTTTTAGAAGTGATTTGCAAGTGCCAAATTATTCAAAAAATCAAATGACTCCAATAATCCATTTGCATGGAGTTTCTTCATGCGTTCCTCTCTAACATGACCTAAATGGCGGTTGCACAAATAAGTGGAATTCAAATCATTTGCCTTATGGCATTTTAGCGTCAGTGTTTATGTATGTGTGTTTCACCATTAAGATTTATAATAACCTATCCATCGTACATGCAGTAATGTCATAATTTGAACAACTCATTGTTTTTATTTGACCAGAGCAAAATAACAATTATTAAGTTCTTTATTATAAATTCTAAGGGCTAGGTAGAATGCCAATGATAAACATAACAACACTTTATTATGTTCGAGACGTGCATTATTACCATATTCCTTATCAGTCACTTAGGACATTGTATTCTTATATTGCGTTGTTTTGTATGACACTTCATACCAACCAATATGGTACTAATACCCAAGAATTTCATTGTGTGACCTAACTAGGAATACAACCATAACATGTATATCATTTATATACACCTGAGCTAGAGTTTCTAGTCTTTTCTTTCTTTCTTCCAATAATCTTTTGTAGTTTCTCTTTTAGCTTTCCTCATTATTCAGAAAAACACTTCATCTTTAATAACTTCTAAGTTTATTGGTCAAATACCAATAACCTTGAGGTTCTTACTTTGAAGTTGATCATCATATGACAAGTGTTCTAGATTTCACTATTTGTAACTTTGTAATATGATGAACAATTTCACTCATAATTCTATCCATCAATTCATGATGACTTTCTGAGACCTTGTCTGTATATGCTAGGCTCATAAAGTTTAACCTTAGTATTCACATGTGCAAATCTGGCTTGCACCCGTTGTAAGCACACGTAGAATCTATAACACCCGATCATCACGTGATGCTTCGAAACAACGAGTCTTAGCAACGGTGCATACTAAGGACAATCACTTCATGGATATGCGAATATCGTTAGTGCCCCAATAGTTGGAGGATTGGGACGCCTTGCGTCTTCAACCTTCGTACATTCCCATAAAACTTATGAGTTTATGTAGTCTCACCAAATTATATTCTATCATCTTGCAATAAGGTCTTAGATATCACATATATCTCATACCTTGATTATTTCGAAAACTAAATTTTCAGCTCCTTACTTTTCAAACAGATTTGAACTTCAAGTTTCACGGAGACAAGATAACTTTAGGTACTAATTGAAACCACAACTCTTTGAATCAACAATATGAGGTTTACTAAAAGTTTGCAATAAGACTTAATCATTTCTTGATTCTTTAACAATACTGTACCAGTCCGTAAAGTTTTTGTCGGACTTTAACAGTATTTCTATCTCAATTACAAGACTAGCGCATGGTAGAAAACGGATGCCAATACTACAAAATTAATTCAAAATACTACTCAGACTATGTTTATGATAATTAGTTCATGTTTTAATCTAATTACTAATGAACTCCCACTTAATACAACATCCCTCATAGTTGTTAAGTGGTACACGATCCACATCCACTACACCAAAACCGATCATCACGAGAGATGATGTAGCTTCAATGGTGAACATCAACATGTTGATCATATCATCCATATGACTCATTTCAACCTTTCGGTTTCCGTTGTCCCGAGGCCATGTCTGTACATGCTAGGCTCGTCAAGAAAACCCTAGTATTCCGCGTGTGCAACATGGCTTACACCCGTTGTATGTGAACGTTGAGTCTATCACATCCGATCATCACGAGATGCTTCGAAACGACGAACTGTGCAACGGTGCATACGAGGGGAGAACACTTTATTATCTTGATATTAATGTGAGGGATCATCTTATAATGCTACCGTCGCGTTCTAAGCAAAATAAGATGCATAAAGGATTAACATCACATGCAATTCATATGTGATATGATATGGCCCTTTAGTCTTTGCGCCTTCGATCTTCATCTCCAAAGCACGGACATGATCTCCATCATCAACGGGCATGATCTCCATCATCGTCGGCGTAGCGTCAAGGTCCATGGCACCGTCTTCATGGTTGTTCACCTCATGTAGCAACTATTACAACTACTTTGAAATACTACTCAACATGAAATTTAAAGACAACCATAAGGCTCCTGCCGGTTGCCACAATACAATAATGATCATATCATACATATTCATCATCACATCATGGCCATATCATATCACCAAACCCTGCAAAAACAAGTTAGACGTCTCTAATTTGGTTTGCATATTTTACGTGGTTTAGGGTTATCGAGTAAGATCCAATCTACCTACGAACATGAACCACAACGGTGATACTAGTGTTGTCAATAGAAAGAGTAAATTGAATCTTCACTATGGTGGGAGAGACAGGACACCCGCAAAGCCACTTATGCAATACAAGTTGCATGTCGAACGTGGAGCAAGTCTCATGAACGCGGTCATGTAAAGTTAGCCCGAGCCGCTTCATCCCACCATGCCACAAAGATGCAAAGTACTCGAACTAAAGACAAGAAAGCATCAACGCCCACAAAACAATTGTGTTCTACTCGTGCAACCATCTATGCATAGACACGGCTCTGATACCAGTGTTGGGATTCGTAGCATAGAAACCAAAAAAATTCCTACCGCGAGAACGCAATCCAAGCCAAGATGCAATCTAGAAGATGGGAGCAACGAGGGGATGAACGAGACTAACCCTTGAAGATTTCCAAAGCCTACAAGAGGAGGCTCTCATTGCTGCGGTAGACGATCACTTGCCGCTTTCAAAAGCGCGTAGAAGATCTTGACGGTGCCACAATCGGGCAGCACCTCCGTACTCGGTCACACGTTCGGTGTTGATGAAGACGACGTCCTTCTCCCCGTTCCAGCGGGCAGCGGAAGTAGTAGATCCTCCTAGGAATCCCGGCAGCACGACGGCGTGGTGGCGGTGGTGGTGGAGATCTCCGACAGAGCTTCACCTAAGCTATGTGGGGGAGAGAGGGAGGAGGGAACCGCTAGGGTTTCTGGGAGAGGGGGCTCTTGGGGGGTGCGGCCATGGTGGTCTTGGTGTGGCCGGCCAGCCCCTCCCCTCCCCTCTTTATATAGGTGGAAGCCCCAAGGATTAGGTCAAAAGTCTCCGAATAAGACCCCAACATAAACCTTCCATATGACCAAACCTAGGGAGAGTGGGACTCCCCCCTTTCCTTTGGTGGGGTGGCCAGCCACCATGGGGAGGAGTCCACTTGGGACTCCTCCTCCCTTAGGCTGGCCGGCCAAGGTGGGTGGAGTCCCAGGGACTCCACCTTCCATGCTAATTTCTTCCGGACTCTTCTAGAACCTTCTAGAACCTTCCAGGAAAAATACCGGATCATTTTCAAACCTAGAAAATGACTTCCTATATATGAATCTTATTCTCCGGACCATTCCGGACCTCCTCGTGATGTCCCTGGATCCCATCCGAGACTCCGAACAAAACTTCGAACTCCATTCCATATTTCCATATCTACTTAAACGACATCAAACCTTAAGTGTGTCACCCTATGGTTCGCGAACTATGTAGACATGGTTGAGACTTCTCTCCGACCAATAACCAATAGCGGGATCTGGAGATCCATAATGGCTCCCACATATTCAACGATGACTTTAGTGATCGACTGAACCATTAATTCACATACAATACCGATTCCCTTTGTCACGCGATATTTTATTTATCCGAGGTTTGATCATCGGTATCTCTATACCTCGTTCAACCTCGTCTCATGACAAGTACTCTTTACTCGTACCGTGGTATGTGGTCTCTTATGAACCATTCATATGCTTGCAAGCTATTAGACGACATTCCACCGAGAGGGCCCAGAGTATATCTATCCGTCATCGGGATGGACAAATCCCAATGTTCATCCATATGCCTCAACTCATACTTTCCGGATACTTAATCCCACCTTTATAACCACCCATTTACGCAGTGGCGTTTGATATAATCAAAGTACCTTTCTGGTATAAGTGATTTACATGATCTCATGGTCGAAAGGACTAGGTAACTATGTATCGAAAGCTTATAGCAAATAACTTAATGACGTGATGTTATGCTACGCTTAATTGGGTGTGTCCATTACATCATTCATATAATGACATAACCTTGTTATTAATAACATCCAATGTTCATGATCATGAAACTATGATCATCTATTAATCAACAAGCTAGTTATACAAGAGGCTTACTAGGGACTCCTTGTTGTTCACATAACACACATGTATCAATGTTTCGGTTAATACAATTATAGCATGGTATGTAAACATTATCATAAACTCAAAGATATATTATAATAAACATTTTATTATTGCCTCTTGGGCATATCTCCAACAGCAAGATGACGAGCTCAAGTGTGTGTGTACTTATAAGATACAATTGTTCCTGAGGGCTGCATTGATTTACTAGAATTAGAGTTCTACATAACATGGTAAATATTTTGTCAAGTTTCATTCTATTAGGGGCGGAGCCTAAATTAGGTGCAGCCATATATGAGAAAATACACCCCTTATGATGGGTCCTAGAGCCATTTTCATTTGCAAGTATAGGAATCATTAAGACATAAATGTCCCACCATAGCAATAAGATCATTGGTCCCCGACATAAACCCCTCTAATGCAACTCAAAGTATTGTAAAATGGTTTCTTTCATTCCGTCTCTTCCAACACTCATCCATTACATTAAAGTGTAGCCCTATGAGCCCATATATGTGAAGTAATATGCTGTCAACGTTTGCATAAAACCATCATAGAACAACATAAAGATAAAAACTTGACCAAATACTCATTGCACATCATATAGAATCATATCCAGATCATCCTATGCCCTCGGGAACATGGGGAACTACTCACAAGTGTCAAACATGATATGGACCAGAGGCATAATGGTTACAACACAATCTGAATATATAATATCTCCACCAAATAAAGATAAAGTACCAATCACAAACATGCAACTAGCCTCAAAACAATATCTGGGGTTCAATTCAACACAAACTATGAGGAGGGTGAAGTCGATCTTGAAGATGGTGATGGTGGTGATGATGGTGTTGATGGAGATGCTACCCTCCCCCCAAGCCAAGGAAGAGTGGTGATGACGATGGCATCGATTTCCCCTTCACCAGAGGCACCGATGCGGCAGGATCTTCCCTCTCCCGGAGTAGGAGATGACTTTCGCCTCCATCGCCGCCTCAATAAATCTCGGGAAAAATATGGCTTAGGTTTTTGGGCGAAACAGAGGTGTCGGTTAAAAGGGGGACCCAAGATGATGCCCGAGGGGAAAACGAGCCTGGGTGGTGCGCCCAGCCAGGTAGGGCGCGCCACCTGGTCTCTTTTCTCCCTCGTGGATTGATACGTCTCCGACGTATCGATAATTTCTTATATTCCATGCCACATTATTGATGATATCTACATGTTTTATACACATTATATGTCGTATTTATGCATTTTCCGGCACTAACCTATTAACAAGATGCCGAAGAGCCGGTTCTTCGTTTTCTGCTGTTTTTGGTTTCAGAAATCCTAGTAAAGAAATATTCTCGGAATTGGACGAAATCAACGTCCAGGGGCCTATTTTTCCACGAAGCTTCCAGAAGTCCGAAGGAGAGACGAAGTGGGGCCACGAGGCAGCCACACACTAAGGCGGCGCGGCCTGGGCCTGGGCCGCGCCGGCCTGTGTGTGGGGCCCTCGTGTGGCCCCCGACCTGCCCTTCCGCCTACATATAGTCTTCGTCGCGAAACCCCCGATACCGAGAGCCACGATACGGAAAACCTTCCGGAGACGCCGCCGCCGCCAATCCCATCTCGGGGGATTCAGGAGATCGCCTCCGGCACCCTGCCGGAGAGGGGAATCATCTCCCGGAGGTCTCTTCATCGCCATGATCGCCTCCGGATCGATGTGTGAGTAGTTCACCCCTGGGCTATGGGTCCATAGCAGTAGCTAGATGGTTGTCTTCTCCTCATGTGCTTCATTGTCGGATCTTGTGAGCTGCCTAACATGATCAAGATCATCTATCTGTAATTCTATGTGTTGTGTTTGTCGGGATCCGATGGATAGAGAATACTATGTTATGTTGATTATCAATCTATTACCTATGTGTTGTTTATGATCTTGCATGCTCTCCGTTATTAGTAGAGGCTCTGGCCAAGTTTTTGCTCTTAACTCCAAGAGGGAGTATTTATGCTCGATAGTGGGTTCATGCCTCCATTAAATGCGGGACGTGATGAGAAAGTTCTAAGGTTGTGGATGTGTTGTTGCCACTAGGGATAAAACATTGATGCTATGTCCGAGGATGTAGTTATTGATTACATTACGCACCATACTTAATGCAATTGTCTGTTGTTTTGCAACTTAATACTGGAAGGGGTTCGGATGATAACCTCGAAGGTGGACTTTTTAGGCATAGATGCATGCTTGGATAGCGGTCTATGTACTTTGTCGTAATGCCCAATTAAATCTCACAATATTCATCATGTCATGTATGTGCATTGTTATGCCCTCTCTATTTGTCAATTGCCCGATCGTAATTTGTTCACCCAACATGCTATCTTATGGGAGAGACACCTCTAGTGAGCTGTGGACCCCGGTCCATTCTTTTATACTTGAAATACAAATCTGTCTGCAATACTTGTTCTTTACTTGTTCTTTGCAAACAATCATCATCCACACTATACATCTAATCCTTTGTTACAGACAAGCCGGTGAGATTGACAACCTCACTGTTTCGTTGGGGCAAAGTACTTTGGTTGTGTTGTGCGGGTTCCACGTTGGCGCCGGAATCTCCGGTGTTGCGCCGCACTACATCCCGCCGCCATCAACCTTCAACGTGCTTTTTGGCTCCTCCTGGTTCGATAAACCTTGGTTTCTTTACGAGGAAAACTTGCTGCTGTGCGCATCATACCTTCCTCTTGGGGTTCCCAACCAACGTGTGAGTTACACGCCATCAAGCATATTTTACAGGCGCCGTTGCGTGGAGATCAAGACACGCTGCAAGGGAGTCTCCACAATCCAATCTCTTTACTTTGTTTTTGTCTTGCTTTATTTTATTTACTACTTTGTTTGCTGCATTATATCAAAACACAAAAAAATTAGTTGCTAGCTTTACTTTATTTACTATCTTGCACTCTATATCAAAAACACACAAAAAATTAGTTACTTGCATTTACTTTATCTAGTTTGCTTTATTTACTACTGCTAAAATGGCCACTCTTGAAAATACTAAGTTGTGTGACTTCACAACCACAAATAATAATGATTTCTTATGCACACCTATTGCTCCACCTGCTACTACAGCAGAATTCTTTGAAATTAAACCTACTTTACTGAATCTTGTTATGCGAGAGCAATTTTCGGGTGTTAGTTCTGATGATGCTGCTGCCCATCTCAATAATTTTGTTGAATTGTGTGAAATGCAAAAGTATAAAGATGTAGATGGTGACATTATAAAATTAAAATTGTTTCCTTTCTCATTAAGAGGAAGAGCTAAAGATTGGTTGCTATCTCTGCCTAAGAATAGTATTGATTCATGGACTAAATGCAAGGATGCTTTTATTGGTAGATATTATCCCCCTGCTAAAATTATATCTTTGAGAAGTACCATAATGAATTTTAAACAATTAGATAATGAATATGTTGCTCAAGCTTGGGAAAGAATGAAATCTTTGGTTAAAAATTGCCCAACCCATGGACTGACTACTTGGATGATCATCCAAACCTTTTATGCAGGACTGAACTTTTCTTCGCAGAACCTATTGGATTCAGCTGCTGGAGGTACCTTTATGTCCATCACTCTTGGTGAAGCAACAAAGCTCCTTGATAATATGATGATTAATTACTCTGAATGGCACACGGAAAGAGCTCCACAAGGTAAGAAGGTAAATTCTGTTGAAGAATCCTCTTCCTTGAGTGATAAGATTGATGCTATTATGTCTATGCTTGTAAATGATAGGACTAATGTTGATCCTAATAATGTTTCGTTAGCTTCATTGGTTGCCCAAGAAGAACATGTTGATGTAAACTTCATTAAAAATAATAATTTCAACAACAATGCTTATCGGAACAATTCTAGTAATAACTATAGGCCATATCCTTATAATAATGGTAACGGTTATGGTAATTCTTATGGGAATTCTTACAACAATAATAGGAATACACCCCCTGGACTTGAAGCTATGCTTAAAGAGTTTATTAGTACACAAACTGCCTTTAACAAATCTGTTGAGGAAAAGCTCAATAAAATTGATATTCTCGCTTCTAAGGTTGATAGTCTTGCCTCTGATGTTGATCTTTTGAAATCGAAAGTTATTCCTAATATGGATATTGAAAATAAAATTGTTACTACAGCAAATGCCATCCAAGTTAGAATTAATGAGAATATAAGATTGATGGCCGAATTGCATGCTAGGTGGGAAAGAGAAGAAAATGAAAAACTAGCTAAAGAGAAAAATGTAGCTAAAGTTTGGACTATTACCACCACTAGCAATGGTAATGATTCACATGTTGTTGCACCTCCTACTCTTAATGGTAAAATAATTGGTGTTGGCAATGTTTCTACTCCTAGTGCAAAGCGTGCAAAATTGCCCGAAACTGCTAAAACTGCTGAAACTGCCTGTGATAAAACTGCTGAAATTTTTTCCAACATTGGGGATGATGATCCCAATGCTTTAGATTGTAGTGGTTTGGATTTTGATGATTGCCACATCTCTGAAGTTATAAAGTTCTTACAAAAACTTTCTAAGAGTCCCAATGCTAGTGCTGTAAACTTGGCTTTCACAAAACATATTACAAATGCTCTCGTAAAAGCTAGAGAAGAGAAACTAAAACTTGAAATTTGTATTCCTAGAAAGCTAGAGGATGGTTGGGAGCCCATCATTAAGATGAAGGTCAATAACTTTGATTGTAATGCTTTATGTGATCTTGGTGCAAGTATTTCCGTTATGCCTAAGAAAATCTATGATATGCTTGACTTGCCACCATTGAAAAAATGTTATTTGGATGTTAATCTTGTTGATAATGTTATAAAGAAACCTTTGGGGAGAGTTGATAATGTTCGCATTACCGTTAACAATAACCTTGTCCCCGTTGATTTTGTTGTCTTGGATATTGAATGCAATGCATCTTGCCCCATTATATTGGGAAGACCTGTTCTTCGAACTGTTGGTGCTACCATTGATACGAAGGAAGGTAATATTAAATATCAATTTCCTCTCAAGAAAGGTATGGAACACTTCCCTAGAAAGAGAATGAAGTTACCTTTTGATTCCATCATTAGAACAAATTATGATGTTGATGCTTCGTCTCTTGATAACACTTGATACACACTTTCTGCGCCTAGCTGAAAGGCGTTAAAGAAAAGCGCTTATGGGAGACAACCCATGTTTTTACTACAGTAATTTTGTTTTATATTTGAGTCTTGGAAGTTGTTTACTACTGTAGCAACCTCTCCTTATCTTAGTTTTGTGTTTTATTGTGCCAAGTAAAGTCTTTGATAGTAAAGTTCATACTAGATTTGGATTACTGTGCAGTTACAGATTTCTTTGCTGTCACGAATTTCGACTTGCCTCCCTGTAGGTAACTCAGAAAATTAAGCCAATTTACGTGCGTGATCCTCAGATATGTACGCAACTTTCATTAAATTTGGGCATTTACATTTGAGCAAGTCTGGTGCCTCAATAAAATCCATCTTTACGGACTGTTCTGTTTTGACAGATTCTGCCTTTTATTTCGCATTGCCTCTTTTGCTATGTTGGATGAATTTCTTTGATCCATTAATGTCCAGTAGCTTTATGCAATGTCCAGAAGTGTTAAGAATGATTGTGTCACCTCTGAACATGTTAATTTTTATTGTACACTAACCCTCTAATGAGTTGTTTCGAGTTTGGTGTGGAGGAAGTTTTCAAGGATCAAGAGAGGCAAATGATGCAATATGATCAAGGAGAGTGAAAGCTCTAAGCTTGGAGATGCCCCGGTGGTTCACCCCTGCATATTTTAAGAAGACTCAAGCGTCTAAGCTTGGGGATGCCCAAGGCATCCCCTTCTTCATCGACAACATTATCAGGTTCCTCCCCTGAAACTATATTTTTATTCCGTCACATCTTATGTGCTTTGCTTGGAGCGTCGGTTTGTTTTTGTTTTTGTTTTGTTTGAATAAATGGATCCTAGCATTCATTGTGTGGGAGAGAGACACGCTCCGCTGTTGCATATGGACAAGTATTTCCTTAGGCTTTACTCATAGTATTCATGGCGAAGGTTGAATCTTCTTCGTTAAATTGTTATATGGTTGGAATCGGGAAATGCTACATGTAGTAATTCTAAAATGTCTTGAATAATTTGATACTTGGCAATTGTTGTGCTCATGTTTAAGCTCTTGCATCATATACTTTGCACCCATTAATGAATAAATACATAGAGCTTTCTAAAATTTGGTTTGCATATTTGGTCTCTCTAAAGTCTAGATAATTTCTAGTATTGAGTTTGAACAACAAGGAAGACGGTGTAGAGTCTTATAATGTTTACAATATGTCTTTTATGTGAGTTTTGCTGCACCGGTTCATCCTTGTGTTTGTTTCAAATAACCTTGCTTGACGTGGGCATAACCCTTCGGGTACTTGACATTGCCATACCCGGTGCAAACTATGAAGGTGGACGAGCACGAGGACTCGACGAGCTGGACCTGCACGCGCCTCGACTTGGACTACATGGAAAGAAGACTCCAATATGAATCCTACTAGGACTCTTGTAAACCCTAGCTTGGCTGATATATAAAGCTAGGCAGGGGCACCCCTTAGGGACACACAATCAGAAACATAATTTTAGAGGCAACACGCCTAAACACCGCAACCCGCGGATTAGAACTAGACTAGATCCAACAACTCCGCCTACGGCGGCCCCCTGTATACATATATTCATATAGTGGATTGCTAGCAGGACGTAGCGACCCTCCACCGCGGGGGCGTGAACCTGGGTACGTCGTGTACCACCTCGTTCCCGGAACTTCCGTTGTCACCTTTCTCTAAACCCAAGCCCCTCATGGTGGGCATTGCCGAGGAACCGCCTCGGCAACCCCTCATGGTGGGCATTGCCGAGGAACCGCCTCGTCAATTGGCGTCGTCTGTGAGAAACGCGGCGACTGGATTTCGTCATCCGGGCGGGATCTGTCGAGTACGTCATCAACAAGATTAGAAGATCAGAAAATTTGGATTTAATCTGAAAAGTTACGCGGGCGGAAATCTACATCTACATCAACAGCTAGGTCACATCTGGCTGACTCGTATTCGCCCGGCTAGTTCAATTCCATTGACAACTTCGTTTGGAGGCTGCTATGTCCTGTATTTACGCACGCAGGATGGTTCACTTCGATTGCGAAGATCGCGGCCGCAGCAGTCAGCTTTTCTGGTTCACATCATCTATGGAAATAGTATCGGGTACAGACTCAAGTGGCTATGTGTCAGGAAGCAAAGTGCAACCCACGCTTGTCCATTGGGAGTAATTGGCGAAGTTTCCAAAACATCATCTATCGTTGCATGGTGCAAAGATCAGCAAATAAAAAAGAAAGAACAAGAAGAGAAGAGAGCGGGTGGCTGTCAAAAGTCAGCGTGATTTTACCTACACGGCAGGAGCACCCGCAAGGAACAATCAAACTACCGCATAGCCGAATTAGGTCTCGAGAAGCAGTGCAAGCTGTACATCACCAAGCCCAATCGCAGCTACAATTTCTGAAGTTCCAAAGGAAAATTCAAAGAGTCATCCGACACAAGGATCATCAGTCTTTGCGCCCCAATATAACTGCAGTTTGGAACAAAATTTCGGGTACCTTGCTCGGATGACCGCGCCCGCTGTCGCGCACCAGCCGTACTCGGGGGCTCGCCTACCACGGACCCGACATTACGGACCCGATATATTCGGATGCTCACCCGCCGCGGATCGGCCATGTCAACCGCGTCCTCTTCATCGGCGACGTCAGCTAGGCGCCGCGTGGATTATCTTGGATGGCGCAATTATTTCGGCTGCGCCCGTTGTATGGATTAACTTGGATGGTGCAATTACTTCAGCCGCGCCCGCCGCATGGAGTATCTTGGATGGCGCCATTATTTCGGCTGCGCCCGCCGCACGGTCCCTCGAAGATTCGACTGTGCTCACGGTCCCTTGAAGATTCGACTGTGCTCACGGTCCCTGGAAGATTCGACTGTGTCGAAGATTCGACTGTGCTCACGGTCCCTTGAAGATTCGACTGTGCTCACGGTCCCTTGAAGATTCGGCTGTGCTCACGGTCCCTTGAAGATTCGACTGTGCTCACGGTCCCTTGAAGATTCGACTGTGCTCACGGTCCCTGGAAGATTCGACTGTGCTCACGGCCCCTCGAAGATTCGACTATGCTCACAGTCCCTCGAAGATTCGACTGTGCTCACGGTCCCTTGAAGATTCGACTGTGCTCACGGCCCCTTGAAGATTCGACTGTGCTCCCGGTCCCCTGAAGACTACTATTCCCATCGGGAGCGCCGGTTCGCTGGGCGCTAGTTCGCTGGAATCCACGCCGGAATTATAGAAGATATGAAGACTATTACTCCCATCGGGAGCACCGGATCACTGGGCGCTGATTCGCTGGAATCCACGCCGGAATTATAGAAGATATGAAGACTATTACTCCCATCGGGAGCACCGGATCGCTGGGCGCTGATTCGCTGGAATCCACGCCGGAATTATAGAAGATATGAAGACTATTACTCCCATCGGGAGCGCCGGCTCGCTGGAACCCAAGAAGATTTGAAGACTATTACTCCCATCGGGAGCACCGGATCGCTGGGCGCTGATTCGCTGGAATCCACGCCGGAATTATAGAAGATATGAAGACTATTACTCCCATCGGGAGCGCCGGCTCGCTGGAACCCAAGAAGATTTGAAGACTATTACTCCCATCGGGAGCGCCGGTTCGCTGGGCGTCGCTTCGCTGGGCGCTGGTTCGCTGGAATCCACGCCGGAATACAAGAAGATTTGAAGATTATTACTCCCATCGGGAGCGCCGGTTCGCTGGAACCCAAGAAGATTTGAAGACTCAAGTTTTGAAGAATTGCAGTAATTCGGGACACCCGAACTGTATCGTCAGGAACCTTGTTCGTATATTACAACGAACCTCGGGGCTCACATTCCCTTGAAGATTTGACTATGCTCACGGTCCCTTGAAGATTATTTCGGGGACCTTGCTCTTTTCCTTCGCTATAGATGCCTCAAAGAGTGCCGCAGATAGCAAGGATAATGAAAAAGCCTCTGAAATTACGAGTGCTATGATGCAAAATCAACGAAGACCTTGCTCTTGTCCTTTGCTATAGATGCCTCAAAGAGTGCCGCAAATAGCAAGGATCATGAAGCAACGGGAACCTTTCTCTTGTCCTTTGCTATAGATGTCTCAAAGAGTGCCGCAAATAGCAAGGATCATGAAGCAACGGGGACCTTTCTCTTTTCCTTTGCTATAGATGCCTCAAAGAGTGCCGCAGATAGCAATGATCATGAAACACGTACGAAAACGACCCACGTTCAGTACTTTACTTATGGAAGTATCAAAGAACAACGGGCTCATCAGCAGAACCACTACACCCGAAATATTCGGGAGTGACTGTCGAAACATACATCAGTTGAAAGCAAAGTTGCACATACAACGGGTTTAGCAAGACCCGCAACACGAGCTGATCACTCAAACAATTTGCTGACCAAGGAATACACATACGCTTAAACGGGCAATTAAGATTTGCTCCTTCAAAATTTGCCAACGGCATTGACACGGTAAAAGTGCATATACATGTACCTACCAAAAAACTTACAAACAATGGCATCAACGATGCTCAAAGGTGCATTGAGGATTGCCCCTTGAAATAAACAACAATGTGTCAACGGCACCTGAAGAAAACTGTAAACATCGGGTCACTTGACTTGAGTCTACTCACGGTTGCAAGCATCAGTGCCCAGACTCGGGGGCTACTTCCATCGGGAGCGCTGGACACGCATCCGATAAAATCATCGGCTCCTCTGGGCCATCATCCCAATCATCAGCTCCTCTGGGCCATCATCCGAATCATCGGCTCCTCCTGGGTATCATCCGAATTATCGGCTCCTCTGGGCCACCATCCAAATCATCGGCTCCTCTGGGCCATCATCCAAATCATTATCTCTTCAAGGCCATCATCTCAGTCATCGGCTCTTCTGGGATATCATCTGAATCATCAACTCCTCTATCTATGGCATCACGAGAGTCATCGGCATCAAGTTCTCGGAACTTGAAAAAGTCTACGGTGTTTGACTTAGCATTTTTTACACCCTATACATAACTATTTCATATTTATCTACGGGCTCGGGGCTACTCCCATCGGGAGCGCTAGTCGCGCACCTGATAAAAAATATGGCAACCTCGCCAACAAAGAAGAATAAAGTTGAAGACATCGGCATCAACAATCAAGATCTTCGAGTAGTACAACTTGAGTCTATGCGTGGCTGCAAGCACCCGCCCATAGACTCGGGGCTACTCCCATCGAGAGCGCTTCGCGCACCCGACGTAAAGCAACTTCGACTCTACATCAAGCACAAGATTCAGCAGATGATCAAGACATTCGGCGAAGACAACTTTAGTCTCTGCCCGAAGCTTCACTTCGGCCAGACACTCGGGGGCTACTGACGTGGGCATAACCCTTCGGGTACTTGACATTGCCATACCCGGTGCAAACTATGAAGGTGGACCAGCACGAGGACTCGACGAGCTGGACCTGCACGCGCCTCGACTTGGACTACAAGGAAAGAAGACTCCAATATGAATCCTACTAGGACTCTTGTAAACCCTAGCTTGGCTGATATATAAAGCCAGGCAGGGGCACCCCTTAGGGACACACAATCAGAAACATAATTTTAGAGGCAACACGCCTAAACACCGCAACCCGCGGATTAGAACTAGACTAGATCCACCAACTCCGCCTACGGCGGCCCCCTGTATACATATATTCATATAGTGGATTGCTAGCAGGACGTAGCGACCCTCCACCGCGGGGGCGTGAACCTGGGTACGTCGTGTACCACCTCGTTCCCGGAACTTCCGTCGTCACCTTTCTCTAAAACCCAAGCCCCTCATGGTGGGCATTGCCGAGGAACCGCCTCGTCATTGCTAGCCTAAACCTTGTATCGAGAGGGAATACTTCTCATGCATCCAAAATCCTTGAGCCAACCACTATGCCATTTGTGTCCACCATACCTACCTACTACATGGTATTTCTCCGCCATTCCAAAGTAAATTGCTTGAGTGCTACCTTTAAAATTTCCATTCTTTACCTTTGCAATATATAGCTCATGGGACAAATAGCCTAAAAACTATTGTGGTATTGAATATGTACTTATGCACTTTATCTCTTATTAAGTTGCTTGTTGTGCGATAACCATGTTCCTGGGGACGCCATCAACTACTCTTTGTTGAATATCATGTGAGTTGCTATGCATGTTCGTCTTGTCCGAAGTAAGGGAGATTTACCACTCATTTAATGGTTAGAGCATGCATAATGTTAGAGAAGAACATTGGGCCGCTAACTAAAGCCATGAATCATGGTGGAAGTTTCAGTTTTGGACATATATCCTCAATCTCATATGAGAACATTAATTGTTGCTACATGCTTATGCATTAAAGAGGAGTCCATTATCTGTTGTCTATGTTGTCCCGGTATGGATGTCTAAGTTGAGAATAATCAAAAGCGAGAAATCCAAATGCGAGCTTTCTCCTTAGACCTTTGTACGAGGCGGCATAGAGGTACCCCTTTGTGACACTTGGTTAAAACATGTGTATTGCGATAATCCCGGTAATCCAAGCTAATTAGGACAAGGTGCGGGCACTATTAGTATACTATGCATGAGGCTTGCAACTTGTAAGATATAATTTACATGATACATATGCTTTATTACTACCGTTGAAAAAATTGTTTCTTGTTTTCAAAACCAAAGCTCTAGCACAAATATAGCAATCAATGCTTCCCTCTGCGAAGGGCCTTTCTTTTACTTTTATGTTGAGTCAGTTCACCTATCTCTCTCCACTTCAAGAAGCAAACACTTGTGTGAACTTTGCATTGATTCCTACATACTTGCATATTGCACTTGTTATATTACTTTACATTGACAATATCCATGAGATATACATGTTACAAGTTGAAAGCAACCGCTGAAACTTAATCTTCCTTTGAGTTGCTTCAATACCTTTACTTTGATTTATTGCTTTATGAGTTAACTCTTATGCAAGACTTATTGATGCTTGTCTTGAAAGTGCTATTCATGAAAAGTCTTTGCTTTATGATTCATTTGTTTACTCATGTCATTACCATTGTTTTGATCGTTGCATTCATTACATATGTTTACAATAGTATGATCAAGTTTATGATGGCATGTCACTCCGAAATTATCTTTGTTATCGTTTACACTGCTCGGGACGAGCAGGAACTAAGCTTGGGGATGCGATACGTCTCCGACGTATCGATAATTTCTTATGTTCCATGCCACATTATTGATGATATCTACATGTTTTATACACATTATATGTCGTATTTATGCATTTTCCGGCACTAACCTATTAACAAGATGCCGAAGAGCCGATTCTTGTTTTCTGCTGTTTTTGGTTTCAGAAATCCTAGTAAAGAAATATTCTCGGAATTGGACGAAATCAACGCCCGGGGGCCTATTTTTCCACGAAGCTTCCGGAAGTCCGAAGGAGAGACGAAGTGGGGCCACGAGGCGGCCACACACTAAGGCGGCGCGGCACGGGCCTGGGCCGCGCCGGCCTGTTGTGTGGGGCCCTCGTGTGGCCCCCGACCTGCCCTTCCGCCTACATATAGTCTTCGTCGCGAAACCCCCGATACCGAGAGCCACGATACGGAAAACCTTCCGGAGACGCCGCCGCCGCCAATCCCATCTCGGGGGATTCGGGAGATCGCCTCCGGCACCTCGCCGGAGAGGGGAATCATCTCCCGGAGGTCTCTTCATCGCCATGATCGCCTCCGGATCGATGTGTGAGTAGTTCACCCCTGGGCTATGGGTCCATAGCAGTAGCTAGATGGTTGTCTTCTCCTCATGTGCTTCATTGTGGGATCTTGTGAGCTTCCTAACATGATCAAGATCATCTATCTGTAATTCTATATGTTGTGTTTGTCGGGATCCGATGGATAGAGAATACTATGTTATGTTGATTATCAATCTATTACCTATGTGTTGTTTATGATCTTGCATGCTCTCCGTTATTAGTAGAGGCTCGGCCAAGTTTTTGCTCTTAACTCCAAGAGGGAGTATTTATGCTCGATAGTGGGTTCATGCCTCCATTAAATGCGGGACAATGACGAGAAAGTTCTAAGGTTGTGGATGTCTTGTTGCCACTAGGGATAAAACATTGATGCTATGTCCGAGGATGTAGTTATTGATTACATTACGCACCATACTTAATGCAATTGTCTGTTGTTTTGCAACTTAATACTTGGAAGGGGTTCGGATGATAACCTCGAAGGTGGACTTTTTAGGCATAGATGCATGTTTGGATAGCGGTCTATGTACTTTGTCGTAATGCCCAATTAAATCTCACAATATTCATCATGTCATGTATGTGCATTGTTATGCCCTCTCTATTTGTCAATTGCCCGATCTGTAATTTGTTCACCCAACATGCTATCTTATGGGAGAGACACCTCTAGTAAGCTGTGGACCCCGGTCCATTCTTTTATCTTGAAATACAAATCTTACGCAATACTTGTTCTTTACTGTTCTTTGCAAACAATCATCATCCACACTATACATCTAATCCTTTGTTACAGCAAGCCGGTGAGATTGACAACCTCACTGTTTCGTTGGGGCAAAGTACTTTGGTTGTGTTGTGCGGGTTCCACGTTGGCGCCGGAATCTCCGGTGTTGCGCCGCACTACATCCCGCCGCCATCAACCTTCAACGTGCTTCTTGGCTCCTCCTGGTTCGATAAACCTTGGTTTCTTTCTGAGGGAAAACTTGCTGCTGTGCGCATCATACCTTCCTCTTGGGGTTCCCATCGAACGTGTGAGTTACACGCCATCATGGATCCTCTCGCGTGATTCTATGGCCCACGGTGCTTCTTCGGGTGAAAAACTGATCAAGTATTTTTTCCCCTCTATTTTTAGGTGTCCGGAAGGTCCCTGGAACAATAAAAAAACTAAAAAGGAGGTTTTCCGTCTCCCAGGAATTAAATACCAATGAAGGGGACTTTGTAGGAAAGTCCCGGAAATCAACTAAAAATGCATAGATAATGGTTTATGATGACATATATCAATAAAAACTAAACATATATGTGGAAATATTGATGATGTAAGATGCACGTATCAGCACTACGTCGAGATTCTTGACATTGCAGTAATGTTCTTTTGGGATGTCGCTATTGTGGTAGTTCGATTTACTAGGTTGGGCCTACATGCACTGCAGATCGATTGTAGATGTTCGATGAATTGCAGTTGATGTAGACGGTTATTAGTTGGTTGGTTTTTTGTTATGTCTCTTTTGATCACTAGTGGTTGATTTTGATGCTTGCTTTGTAGATTGTAAGATCATATGATGCTTGATGTGTACATTGTTAGGACGATGATTAGAAGTTTGCACTATGTTAGTAGCATTGGGATAATCTGCATTTACCATGTGGTGTGTACAACCGCAATGATTGTTCATGCTACTTGCTAAATATTTGATTATCTCACTGACTCATGTGGGCTACTATGAGGCCAACATTTCTTGTTCGTAATGTGTTGTGTTTTCTTTGTCCGATGGTTACAAGTTGCCACTATGTTAGTACCATTGTGATAATCGCCATTTAGCATGTGTTCTGTACAACCACAGGGGCCCTCCATGCGACTTTCTAATTGGCGTATTATCTCAGTGACTCATGTGTGGCATGTTTTTATGAGGCCCACTTTGTTAGTCATCTAGTGCCATCGAATTTGGCCGATGTTTGACATTTGATAATGTAATCAAGGGATGGTGCTCTCAAACCTTGTGCATTGTACAACCACATGGGTTGTGCATTCTACTTGGTTCTCTATCTCCATCTCTGAAATTTCTATATACAACATAAGTATGAGACCCCCAATATGTTCATTATGTCTTTTTTCTTGCAATGGACGGTGTTTAAATTGTGTTACACAATGTGATCAAACGATGATGTTGCAATACCTAGTGCCGTGCACAAACACATTGGTACTTTTTTTTTGAGAATCAAACACATTGGTACTTGTAAGGGTACATTGCCCCTATGTATGTTTTTGGTAATTAATGCCAATTCCTATGGACTAATATTTTCATTTATTTTTGTTTGAAGGAATACTCCAAAAGTTTTGCTTGAAGACCATATGTTGGATTCAAGATAGTTGATGTCAAGAGAGAAGCTCTGGCTTGAAGTCGGTGTCACAATCCTCCAAGCCTCATGAGTTGAGCTATTGGTGACAAAGAGTTAGGGCATGCAATCAATTGAGGTATTCAGGCTTGAATAAAGCATGCGCATTATCATCAAGGTCAAGTGGGATGCGGTTAAATTCTCTCGCCCTCTTATGATGTTGGGTAACAATCTGAAAAGGGAACTCGAAGACAAAGTTTGTAAAAGTGTGACAAGGTAGTCTCCCCTTGTCTGTTTTACTTGAGTATAGGACCCCGCACTATTAAGAGGGGATCGAAGCTTTTATTTGGTACTTGGCTGAAATCATTTCCTCTCTACTTCCATCAAAGTTTGCCATCTTTTTACATCAATTTTTTCCACATTCATCTTAGTGTTTCTCTGTGAGAGGTTCTTGAGCTTGTTGCTAGCTTTTCAACCAGCCCAAGTTCATCGAAAACGAAATTCGTATGCATATTTTATTGCATTTTCGAGTTTGAACTTTTTATCGATTTATCATTTTAGTTACATCAAATCTTTCTTACTGATGTTCTTACTACGTGGTTGGACTATGATGTTTCTATGCACAAAGCTATATATCTCGTTGTTCTTACTCTAGCGAGACCAAGATCATGAAATCGGAGTCCGGATAAATTCAAGTTTGGAGTTTTTTTTATAGGTTTGTCTTTTTAGTTAGGTCAAATCTTTATTATTGATGTTCTTACTACATGGTTGTACTATTATGTTTCTATGCATAAAGTTTTATACCTTGTTGTTGTGATTCCAACGAGCCTAAAATCATCAAAAAATAGAGTACGGATACAAAAGTTATGGCTTTTTTCGTACTCAGTGTTCCTGCTATTTTGTATAGCTGGTCATACCGGTGTTTGGCCAGTTTGACCAGGCATACACGCCCGAAACAGAAGGTTTGGCTATCATAGCAGGCCTGGAGCCGGTATGACCGGACATGCACCTTCCTGCACGATTTTGACATTAAAAACAGCTAGTTTTGCTATATATGGAATGGGCTAATTTCGTGGATCTCCACCTTGGCCATTATTTTGAGATTCATATCAAGTTCTTCATCCTCTTACTCTCTCTTGCACTCTTCTCCACCAATCCTTTGGTCAAGAGAGATTTAGCCAACAACTTTGAGGGTGGATCCATCCAATTGAAAGATATTTTCATCCTATCTCTTTCCACCGATAAAATTTGTGATTTGTTGTGTCAAGTTCTAGCTTCGATCTTGTTACTCTTGGAGGTTGAGGACTCCTAGGCGGTAGCGGTCGCTGGGAGCGATCAAGTTGTGATCGAGACAGAAAGTTTGTACGGGATCGAAGGCCTCCCTAAGGTCTTCACATAGTGGAAATGGCTCCTACTTCGTGGAGTTCGGTGCCCTTCGTGGTAACCGCACCTTGATACGTCTCCGACGTATCGATAATTTCTTGTGTTCCATGCCACATTATTGATGATATCTACATGTTTTATGCATACTTTATGTCATTATTATGCGTTTTCCGGAACTAACCTATTGACGAGATGCCGAAGGGCCAGTTCTTGTTTTCTGCTTTTTTTGGTTCCAGAAATCCTAGTAAGGAAATATTCTCGGAATCGGACGAAATCAAGACTCAGGTTCCTATTTTTCCACGAAGCTTCCAGAACACCCGGGAAGGACCAGAGGGGGCCACAGGCCCACCAGACCATAGGCCGGCGCGGCCTGGGTGTGGCCCGCACCACCCTATGGTGTCGCCGCCTCTTCGACCCTCCGACGCCGCCTCTTCACCTATAAGAAGCCCCTCAACCTAAAACCTCGAGACGGAAAAGCCACGGTACGAGAAACCTTCCAGAGCCGCCGCCATCGCGAAGCCAAGATCTGGGGGACAGGAGTCTCTATTCCGGCACGCTGCCGGGCGGGGAAGTGCCCCGGAAGGCTCCTCCATCGACACCACCGCCATCTTCATCAACGCTGCTTGTCTCCCATGAGGAGGGAGTAGTTCTCCATCGAGGCTCGGGGCTGTACCGGTAGCTATGTGGTTCATCTCTCTCCTATGTACTTCAATACAATAATCTCATGAGCTGCCTTACATGATTGAGATTCATATGATGATGCTTGTAATCTAGATGTCGTTATGCTAGTCAAGTGAATTTTACTTATGTGATCTCCGGAGACTCCTTGTCCCACGTGTGTAAAGGTGACGAGTGTGTGCACCGTGTGGGTCTCTTAGGCTATATTTCACAGAATACTTATTCACGGTTATGAATGGCGTAGTGAAGTGCTTATTTATATCTCTTTATGATTGCAATGTGTTTTGTATCACAATTTATCTATGTGCTACTCTAGTGATGTTATTAAAGTAGTTTATTCCTCCTGCACGGTGTAATGGTGACAGTGTGTGCATCTGTGTTAGTACTTGGCGTATGCTATGATCATGATCTCTTGTAGATTGTGAAGTTAACTATTGCTATGATAGTATTGATGTGATCTATTCCTCCTACATAGTGTGAAGGTGACAGAGTGTGCATGATGTGTTAGTACTTGGTTTAGTCGTGTTGATCTTTCATGCACTCTAAGGTTATTTAAATATGAACATTGAATTGTGGAGCTTGTTAACTCCGGCATTGAGGGTTCGTGTAATCCTACGCAATGTGTTCATCATCCAACAAAAGAGTGTAGAGTATGCATTTATCTATTCTCGTTATGTGATCAAAGTTGAGAGTGTCCACTAGTGAAAGTCTAATCCCTAGGCCTTGTTCCTAAATATCGCTATCGCTGCTTGTTTCTTGTTTTACTGCGTTACTACTGCTACCATATTACCACCATCAACTACACGCCAGACAAGCTATTTTCACGGCGCCGTTACTACTGCTCATATTCATTCATACCACCTGTATTTCACTATCTCTTCGCCGAACTAGTGCACCTATTAGGTGTGTTGGGGACACAAGAGACTTCTTGCTTTGTGGTTGCAGGGTTGCATGAGAGGGATATCTTTGACCTCTTCCTCCTCGAGTTCGATAAACCTTGGGTGATCCACTTAAGGGAAACTTGCTGCTCGTTCTACAAACCTCTGCTCTTGGAGGCCCAACACTGTCTACAAGAATAGAAGCTCCCGTAGACATCAAGCTATTTTCTGGCGCCGTTGCCGGGGAGGAAAGGTAAAAGGTACTCACACTCCGGATCTCGGCTACTAAGCTATTTTCACTGTTGTAAGTACTCGAAGCTATTTCATTTAGATCCTGCAATTGCATCTTTTTGTTTCTTGTTTACACTAGTTTGGCATAATGGACAACAATGAGCTTCTTATTCTATTTCCTGATTTAAAACATGGATTGTTTGATGCGAAAATTAAAAAACCTATGGAATCTTATTTGCATGCTTTGGTAGTAATATTAGTATGAACGCTTTGAACACCATTGTTGCTAATGATATGGAAAATTCTAAGCTTGGGGAAGCTGGCTTTGATGAGCATAATATTTTTAGTCCCCCAAGCATTGAGGAGAAAATTTACTTTGATGATACTTTGCCTCCCATATATGATGATTATAATGATAGTAGTCTTTTAGTACTGCCTGTTATGGAGGATAAATTTTATTATGATTACAATATGCCTCCTATATTTGATGATGAGGATAATAATGATAGCTACTTTGTTGAATTTGCTCCCACTATTACTAATAAAATTGATTATGCCTATGTGGAGAGTAATAATTTTATGCATGAGACTCATGATAAGAATGATTTATGTGATAGTTATATTGTTGAGTTTGCTCATGATGCTACTGAAAGTTATTATGAGAGAGGAAAATATGGTTGTAGAAATTTTCATGTTACTAAAACACCTCTCTATGTGCTGAAATTTTTGAAGCTACACTTGTTTTATCTTCCTATGCTTGTTACTTTGCTCTTCATGAACTTGTTTATTTACAAGATTCCTTTTCATAGGAAGCATGTTAGACTTAAATTTGTTTTGAATTTGCCTCTTGATGCTCTCTTTTGCTTCAAATACTATTTCTTGCGAGTGCATCATTAAAGCTCGCCGAGCCCATCTTAATGGCTATAAAGAAAGAACTTCTTGGGAGATAACCCATGTGTTATTTTGCTACAGTACTTTGTTTTATATTTGTGTCTTGGAAGTTGTTTACTACTGTAGCAACCTCTTCTTATCTTAGTTTTGAGTTTTGTTGTGCCAAGTAAAGTCTTTGATAGTAAAGTAAGTACTAGATTTGGATTACTGCGCAGTTCCAGATTTCTTTGCTGTCACGAATCTGGGTCTAATTCTCTGTAGGTAACTCAGAAAATTAAGCCAATTTACGTGAGTGATCCTCATATATGTACGCAACTTTCATTCAATTTGGGCATTTTCATTTGAGCAAGTCTGGTGCCCTAATAAAATCCATCTTTACGGACTGTTCAGTTTTGACAGATTCTGCCTTTTATTTCGCATTGCCTCTTTTGCTATGATGGATGAATTTCTTTGTTCCATTAATGTCCAGTAGCTTTATGCAATGTCCGAAGTGTTAAGAATGATTGTGTCACCTCTGAACATGTTAATTTTTATTGTGCACTAACCCTCTAATGAGTTGTTTCGAGTTTGGTGTGGAGGAAGTTTTCAAGGGTCAAGAGAGGAGGATGATATACTATGATCAAGGAGAGTGAAAGCTCTAAGCTTGGGGATGCCCCGGTGGTTCTCCCCTGCATATTCTAAGAAGACTCAAGCATCTAAGCTTGGGGATGCCCAAGGCATCCCCTTCTTCATCGACAAATTATCAGGTTCCTTCTCTTGAAACTATATTTTTATTCGGCCACATCTTATGTACTTTACTTGGAGCGTCTGTGTGCTTTTTTTTTTGTTTTTGTTTGAATAAATTCTTGTGTGGGAGAGAGACATGCTCCGCTGGTTCGTATGAACACATGTGTTCTTAGCCTTTAATTTTCATGGCGAAGGTTGAAACTGCTTCGTTAAATTGTTATATGGTTGGAATTGGAAAATGCTACATGTAGTAATTCTAAAATGTCTTGGATAATTTGATACTTGGCAATTGTTGTGCTCATGTTTAAGCTCTTGCATCATATACTTTGCACCCATTAATGAAGAAACACCTAGAGCTTTCTAAATTTGGTTTGCATATTTGGTCTCTCTAAAGTCTAGATAATTTCTAGTATTGAGTTTGAACAACAAGGAAGACGGTGTAGAGTCTTATAATGTTTTCAATATGTCTTTTATGTGAGTTTTGCTGCACCAGTTCATCCTTGTGTTTGTTTCAAATAGCCTTGCTAGCCTAAACCTTGTATCGAGAGGGAATACTTCTCATGCATCCAAATACTTGAGCCAACCACTATGCCATTTGTGTCCACCATACCTACCTACTACATGGTATTTCTCCGCCATTCCAAAGTAAATTGCTTGAAGTGCTACCTTTAAATTTCTATCCTCTACCTTTACAATATATAGCTCATGGGACAAATAGCTTAAAAACTATTGTGGTATTGAATATGTACTTATGCATTTTATT
>NC_061508.1:243605861-243655720 GCF_022539505.1 Lolium rigidum | reverse complement strand
ATAATCATGAAACATGCAAAATAGATGAAATAACATAAGTATTGTGTCCCAATATGAAATATATCAATGAATAACAGCAAATTATGATATAAAATAGTGATGCAAATTGGACGTATCAGCTGCCGGAGGGGGATATCATCGCCGAAGCCATCTACATCGCCATGCCCGCATCCGAAGTGATGCGTGAGTAGTTCATCCCTGGACTATGGGTCCATAGCAGTAGCTAGATGGTTGTCTTCTCCACCATGTGCTTGATGTATCGATCTTGTGAGCTGCCCTACATGATCAAGATCATCTATATGTAATCCTCTATGTTTGGTTTGCTGGGATCCGATGAATGTTGAATACTATGTTAAGACTGATTATATATTCATGTCATATGTTATTTGTGATCTTGCATGCTCTCCGTTGCTAGTAGAAACTCTGGCCAAGTGGACACTTGTGACTCCAAGAGGGGGTATTTATGCTCGATAGTAGGTTCATGCCTCTAGTAATCTGAGAGAGTGACTTTACAACTTCTAAGGTTGTAGATGTGCGGTTGCTACTAGGGATAACCCAACAATGTTTTATCTGAGGGTAACTCTATTGTTTACTTTACACACATTGCTTAATGCGATAGTCTGTTGCTTGCAACTTTATACTGGAAGGGGTGCGGATGCTAACCTGAAGGTGGATTATTAGTCACTGATGCAGTTAGATTACGGTCTATGTCTTATGTTGTAATGCCCAATACCAAATTATCATAGGTAATCATCTTGTCATGTATTGATCGATATTCTGTCAATTGCCCAGCTGTAATTTGTTCACCCAACATGCTATTTATCTTTATGGAGAGACACCTCTAGTGAACTGTGGATCCCGGTCATGTTTCATTTACCGATAAATTCAACTGCAATTATGTTCTGTTTACTTTCTGCAAACATCTCCTTCCATTCGATACGTATAATCCTTTGTGTTGAGCAAACCGGTGAGATTGACAACCTCACTGTAAGTTGGGGCAAAGTATTTGGGTTGTGTTGTGTGTAGGTTCCATGTTGGTGCTGACGCCGGCAGTGCGGCCTGCCACTAGTCAGCCAGCAACACCTTCAGAAGTCACGTCTTTCTCCTACTAGTCGATTAAACCTTGGTTTCTTAGTGAGGGAAAACTTGATGGTGTGCTCATCACACCTTCCTCTAGGGTTTCCCCAACAGCCTGTCCGCATATGCCGAGTACACGCCATCAAGCACTTTTTCTGGCGCCGTTGCTAGGGAGAAAGAGGATTTCTGCAAGGGGAGCCTCTCATCTCCAATATTTTTTTACTTTGTTATAGGTTACTTAGTTTACTTTTCCTTGTTCTTGTTTGCTTTCATTATATCAAAAATACAAAAAAATAGTTTACATTCATAGTTTTCTTTATATCTAAAACACACAAAAATTAGTTTCTTACATAGTTGTTACTTCGTTTTTAGTTCATTATGTTGATTCCTAAGTACGATCTGAAGGACCTAGTTGTAGGTAGTGGTTCTATAATTGGGAAAGATAATATTGAAAAATTCTTGAATCATGTTAGTAAGCATACAGTTATTAAGGATAAATCACTGGTAGAACTTGCTCCTGATAATGAAACTACTGCAGCTTGTTTAGTTCAAATGTTGGGGGCTAGATTTGTTAGCCTTAATCATCTTATGCAGCAAATGTTTTTTAAACTCCATGAAACTGAGGATGGTGAAAAGAAAGATTTTATCCTAGAAACTTTGCTTAGAGAATTTAAAGATGTGGTTATAGAAGCTAGGAAAGTTTTTTATCGGTTTGATAAGTTAGGCTCGTGTGTAGATATCTTTGGTACACTTGACCAAACCAAAAGTAGTAGAGAAGGTAGAATACCAATACCTTTCAAATTAGTAGCAATGCATGAAGCTTGGGAAAAGAATTTTGATTGGATTGTTCCTAAAAATCTACTTGATGAAAGTAGTAAACCTAAAAGTGCAGAGAAAGGGTCTTCTAAGACTCATATTGATAAAATACAAATATTTGTTGAAAAGACTTCTCGCATTAATCTTAATGCTTCTTCACTTGATAATACTTGATGCTCACATTTTTACTGTGCCTAGCTGAAAGGCGTTAAAAAAACGCTTATGGGAGACAACCCATGTTTTATTTACAGTAATTTTTCTTTTTGTTGATTATTGTAAGTTATTACTACTCTAATGACCTCTCATTATCATTTTTATTTCGTGTTTGTGCCAAGAATAGCCTCTCATAGGAAGAAAGTAATGTTTGGGGAAGTTGCTGTCCTGAAAACAGATTCTGTGATGTTACCATAAAAATTCGCATAAATAGCCAGAACGTAATTTTGAGCAGTCATTTTTTAGGAATATGAACCAGGTTATTATCTAACTTTCGTTAGTTTACCACTTTTCGAAATAAGCAATAGAGAAGTTTCGGAAACTTCAATCTTTACCTGTTGTTCTGTTTTGATAGATTTATGCACTATTTACATTCGCCTCTTAAATCTCTTTATTTTTGACTTCTTTTTATCAGAGAACTATTTGAAAGGTTGCTAGAGTATCTTATGCACTAATAGATGTTTGATATATGTTATTACTGAACACAAGTGGATTTGTTTATTTTGATTGTACTAATGCTGCTAATGAAGAATTGTGCGAATTAAGTTTTTGTATGAAGGAAGTTTTGAGATGTAGGGAGAGAAGAATGATGTGATGGGATGAAGAATGGACAAAAGCTCAAGTTTGGGGATGCCCCTGCACCCCAAGACATATTCAAGAGGTACAAGCGTCAAACCATCAACAAAGCAACAGGTCATCTCTCTATACGCTATATTTTTATTGCTTCATATGCTATGTGTTGTTCTTGGAGGGTCTTTATTTTTGTTTTTTTGTTTCATTTTGTTTTGTTTGCTGTATCATATGTTGGATCCTGGCACATTTTTTTGAGAAATACCCGCTCCTTTTTAATTGCATAGAACGCTCTAGTTTTCACTGTTATTGTTCTGCGAGTGTTCTAGTTTTCTGGTACTGCGTTTAGCTCTTGTTCTTTCACTTGAATTTTATTCAGAGATCATTAGTATTCATTATTTATGTATGATTAGCTCTCTGGTCCATATTGTATTTCATCTCTGAGAGTTATTTCAAATAAGTTGATTGGTGTTGGATACTAGTCAAATATTTCATGGCTATAGTGATGCAAATGGAAGATTGTCTAGACTGTGGCATAGATTTTGGCATTCATGTTGGATGTTATTCTTGTCATATGAATTCTTAGTATTTTTTTTTAGCATGACTTGTTTCAAATGGCCGAGAGTGCATAATGTGTCATTAAAAGAATGATGTGTTGTTTCTATCATAAAAGCATATTATTGTGGTATTCTCCTTTGATGCTTTATTGGGTTGACTTGGCACATGCTTATAACATGTTATGAATATAACCAGTCAACTAAAGCCTCTATGATCATTTAGTTTTTGATTTGTAATATAACTTTATGCTTTGATTGATAATGTTTTGTCGCTATGTATGATTATGGCCATTATTTCTCTCTTAGTTGGTCGCTTCCAGTCTTTTTGCTAGCCTTCACATGTACTGAGTATGAGCTCTACTCGTGCATCCAACCACCAAAAACCAAAGTTGCCAATTGTGTCCACCATATCTACCTATATGTGGTATTTCACCGCCACTCCAAAGTAAATTGCCTGTGTGCTACCTTTAAACCTTCAAAAATTATCACATGTTTTGTGTAAATTATAGCTCATGGGAAAGTAGTCTGAAAAATATTGTGGCTAGCACTATGTTTTATGCATTTTTAGTTTTTATAAGTTGCTTGTTGTGTGATAACCATGCTGTCATGGGGAACAACATCAATATGTCTTTGTTGAATATCATATGAGTTACTATGCATGCTCATCTTATTTGAAGTAAGGGAGATTTACCATGAGTTGCAAAGATTTGAGTATACATATTGTTAGAGAGGAACATTGGGCCGCCAACTAAAGCCATATACACATGGTGGAAGTTTCAGCTGGGCAAAAGTCCAAATATCTGTTGTCCTTGCTTTCCCGGTATGGATGTCCAAAAAGTTGAGATTCATCAAAATTGAGAAATCAAATGAGATCCATCTCCTAAGGACCTTTGTACAGGAGGCAAGGAGGTACTCCTTTGTGACACTTGGTTAAAACATATGTATGTGATGAAAATCCATGGAAGTCGAAGCTAACTAGGACAAGGTGTGAGCACTATTAGTATATTATGCACGAGGCAAGCAAACTTATAGGAAGTAATTATGCATAAGCCATACTATTTATCACTACCGTTGAAATAAGTAGCACCTCTCAAAATAAATATTTTCAACACTCCTATTGCTTTCAAAATAAAAAGCTCTAGCACATGGGTAATCCCTGCTTCCCCCTGCGAAGGGCCTTTCTTTTACTTTCATGTTGAGTCTCCACCATCTACTTTACGCACCAATTAAGAGAGCATAGTTGTCATTCTTAGTGCAATGTGCATAGTCCCAAAATTATTATTGATTGATTCATGATTGTGCTATTGCTTGTTCTCAAATTACTTGTATCTAGTCACCCTTTGAACTTTGAAGGTGTCCTTGCATTTATGTTTTGCTATTCCATAAGGACATGTTGAGTACCACTTTATTATGTTTAGTCTATGATAATAAACACACAGTTGCTTTCAATACACTATTATTCATGATCCTTTGTTTGAGTTACTCTTCATGTTATAACATAATTGCTAAGTTCAATTGATTATATCTATCATGCTTATGTTAGAGTACTTAGATCCTAGCTCACAATGCTTTACATGCTTGATCAAGATTGTGTTGGCTTCATGTCACCTCAAAAATTATTTTGTTATCACTTACCTACTCAAGGACGAGCATGAGTTAAGCTTGGGGATGCTGATACGTCTCAAATATATCTATAATTTTTGATGCTCCATGCTTGTTTTACACCAATTCATATGTGTTTTGTTTACACTTTGTTGCACTTTTACATGATTTCTAGCACTAACCTATTAACAAGATGCCACAGTGCCAGTTCCCCGTTTTCTGCTGTTTTTGTATTTCAGAAAAGTTGTACAGGAAATATTCTCCGAATTGGACGAAACAAAAGCCAAAGTCAATATTTTACCGAAATGAAGTCGAAGTCCAGAGGGAGGACGAAGATGCGCCACAGGGCGGCCACACCTGCCGTTGGTGCGGCCTAGGGCTGGCCCACGCCAAGGCATGCTGTGGGCCCCCTGGGCACCCCATCGACCTGAATCCTCCGCCTATTTAAGCACGATCTCGGGAAAACACTGGAGACCTGAGCCAAAATCCACGAAAAGTTCCATCGCCGAACCCATCTCTAGGGGTTCTGAAGCTCTTCCCAGCACCCTGCCGGAGGGGGTAATCATTGCCGGAGGCATCTATATCGCCATGCCCGCCTCCGAAGTGATGCGTGAGTGTTTATCCCTGGATTATGGGTCCATAACAGTAGCTATATGGTTGTCTTCTCCACCATGTGCTTCATGTATCGATCTTGTGAGCTGCCCTACCTGATCAAGATCATCTTTATGTAATCTTCTATGTTTGGTTTGTTGGGATCCAATGAATGTTGAATACTATGTTAAGATTGATTATATGTTCATGTCATATGTTATTTGTGATCTTGCATGCTCTCCGTTGCTAGTAGAAACTCTGGCCAAGTGGACACTTGTGACTCCAAGAGGGGATATTTATGCTCGATAGTAGGTTTATGCCTCTAGCAATCTGGGAGAGTGACTTTATAACTTCTAATGTTGTAGATGTGTTGTTGCTACTAGGGATAACCCAACAATGTTTTATCCGAGGGTAACTCTGTTGTTTACTTTACACACATTGCTTGATGCGATAGTCTATTGCTTGCAACTTTATACTGGAAGGGATGCGGACGCTAACTTGAAGGTGGATTATTAGTCATAGATGCAGTTGAATTACGGTCTATGTATTATGTTGTAATGCCCAATACCAAATTATCATAGTAATCATCTTGTCATGTATCGATCGATATTCTGTGAATTGCCCAGCTGTAATTTGTTTACCCAACATGCTATTTCTTTATGGAGAGACACCTCTAGTGACCTCTGGACCCCGGTCCTATTTCCTTTACTGATAAATTCAACTGCAATCCTGTTCTGTTTACTTTCTGCAAACATCTCCTTCCACTCGATATGTCTAATCCTTTGTGTTCAGCAAATCGGTGAGATTGACAACCTCACTGTAAGTTGGAGCAAAGTATTTGGGTTGTGTTGTGTGCAGGTTCCATGTTGTTGCTAACGCCAGTAGTGCGCCCTGCCACTAGTCAGCCAGTAACACCTTCATAAGTCACGTCTTTCTCCTACTGGTCGATTAAACCTTAGTTTCTTACTGAGTTAAAACTTGCTGCTGTGCTCATCACACCTTCCTCTTGGGGTTCCCCAACAGCCTGTCCGCATACGCCAAGTACACGCCATCAATCAACTTCCGCTGCAGCGGCCAAGGATGCCCCCGGCGACTAGCCTGCTTCGATAATGTCGAAGCGCGATGAGAAGAAAGCGCGTAGCCTCGGCCTGATCCCTGCTGAAGAACGAAACGTCATCCTACGAGGTTCAGCCTCGTGCCCCAATCCTCCTGCCGGTTTTACCGTAATGTTCGTTGCGTTCTTGTACCGTGGGCTATCTCTGCCAGCACACGAGTTTCTTCGGCGTCTTTTGCTCTCGTACGGGATCCAACTCTGGCAATTAACTCCAAACTCTATTCTCCACCTTGCAATTTTTATCACTCTTTGTGAGGCTTTTCTGGGCATTGATCCCCACTTGGGTTTATGGAAGAAGATTTTCTTTGTTAAACGTTACAATAGTAGCAATGGATCATTTGTCACTGGTGGGGTTGGCTTCCGCAACACGTGTCTGCCAAAGTTTTTTGACGTCCTTGAAGTTGTGCCAAACAAATCCTGGAAGAACATACTGATAGCCGAAGAAAAGTCAGTAGCCGATAAGTTGTTTGAGAGAGTACTGCAGATAAAGGAATTTGATGGCCAAACGATGATCGGCACTAAAGTTGTTGTTGTGTTCTTGAAGCGTCGCATCCAGCCAGTTATGTCCATAGCTAATCAAATGTGGCTGTATTCGGGTCCTAAGGACGAAACTCGAGTCAATGTTGCAGAATTGTCTGAAAAGGAACTGCTAGAAAAGGTCAGGTGTTTGACCCATTTTAGCCAAGAAGATTTGATTCCCCTGCTGGCCCTTTATGAGCCTTATGACCTCGATCATCAACCATCTGAGGTAATCCTTTTAATCCCTTCCTTCTCATGCTAACGTGTGCATCCGATATATTTTGCCTTGCCTTATCAAGTCTTTGCTTAATCTGGCATATCCCACCAACTGCCGAATACTTTTCGATCGCATCCGAAGATGAAGAAAATCATGAAGAAGGTGGTTCTACCACCAATATAGAATCTTGTACTGAAATAGCTGAAGACAGTGAAGCCCTCAAAGGATAGGATAATGATCCTGCCAACCCTGAAGCTTCTTCTGCCAATCATAGAATCCTTGATTATGAACTAACCGATACAGCGAAGTCGAATCATGACAATGATGTTGATCGTGCTCCCTTTGTTCATGCAGCTCCGAGGAAATCCAGCGCCCAGCTACCAAAAAGACCCTCCGGCGGCTTTGCCGACGAGGATGACTTGCTTCTTGATTTGTAAGTTCCTTCTACTTCTAGCGAAGTTGATTTGTATTTTATTTTTTAACTTAACGATCCATATGCCTGCAGTGATGAGGGATTTATAGAGACTTCTTTGAAGAAGGCGCAGGCTAGCCCCACCAGGCCAACTCCCGCATCATCCGAAGCTTCAGTTCCGCCAACAGTTGCTTCGGCTCCTTCTTCTCTCTCGAAGGGAAATATAAGTTCCTTCGGCAGCTGTCGTTTCCCCTTCTCCTCGCGGGGAACCCGTAAGTATTTCAACCTTTGTTTTTCTTGATAATGGTTTCCTCTCTTTCAGCCCCCGAGTCTACAATCGACTGCTTGCAATCGAGTGTGGCCTCGAAAGGTTGTTTCTTTTAAACATTGACGTAATACTGCTTGGCTTTTCTTTTTCTCATAGGGCATTAAAACTGCCATAACCATCTTGAAGGACTTCGCCTCCCAATTTTCTATGCTCCAAGCCAATAATGCTCGGCTCCAAGAGGATGTTTTGTCGATGACTTCCAAGCTTGACCAAGCAGTGAAAATAGCTGCCACCGCCCGTCAGGATGTGGACTCTTTGAGAAAAGAGCTTGGTCAGCTGAAGAAGAAGCTGAAGGAAGAAGAGAAGGAGAAGGCCAAAGCCCAAGCTCAAAAGAAGGAGAGGGAGGATCTCCTGCATAAATCCACCATTGCCCTGCTTGGTAATTTTACTATTCTTTCTTTGAATTCCTTTTTATTTAGTTTTATTGGCTTCTAACTTCTGCTCTTTATTTCTTGTAGAAGCTGCCGATATTCCTCTCAATTTCGTAGGCAAGCTCCCGGCTGATTCTTCTGCCGATGCCACCTCTTTGGCAATTGAATCCGGTGACCTCGTCCAAGCTCTTCTCCAGAAGAACAGGTCGGTCTTGTCAAGATTGCACACCATGATCTTCCCAAAGGCGGGTCAGCAGAAGACTATGGGGCAGCTGGCAGACACTTTCTCCGTCAACACCAAAGGCACCATCGAGGTATTCAAACGTACCTCGCGTACCTACGGTGCTCTCCTTGCTTTCCAGCTTCTAATGGGGCGCGGCTTCAAAGCCGAGATGGAGTTGCTAACAAAGGAGTTGCCGAAGGATCAAGATGGGCTGGCAATTAACCTTAGCCCTTTCAAGGCATCAGCGTGCAAATGCGCTGCAGCTCCTTGAACTGGTGACAGCTAACAAACCAGCTGCCGGAGGAGCCGCCCCAAGCTTGTCGACATAGACTCAAGCTCCTTGAATTTTTCTTTACTGAATTATAATTTGTCATTTGCTTTGAACACTTCCTTTTCTAAGGCCTTCATCTGTAATGAATTCAGAGCTAGCAATGTTGCCAGTTCTTCCTTTTCAACTGCGATGTTCCTATTTTCTGACTGCGCGCTCCCGATGGGAGTAAAATCTTATTGACACTGTGTATATTCCTTGACACACTCGATGGTGTACTTTTTTGCAGGTAACTCCTATGCCTTCTTTTGTCGAAGGTTCTTTGGTTGATGACTCTGAAAGTGATCGGCTTCAACGTATGAAGACCCAAATTTCTCATATGGAGAGAGACATGCGTGGTATCATGCCATGGTGCCTATTATAAAGAAAAAAGGGTGAACTGGCCATTGAAGCAAAACGATATGCACTAGGTGAGTTGCAAAAAGCTACAGAAAGCTTGAACTGTGAGTGTTTAATACTCCTTCAATTCCTTCGCTTACTATGATAACTAGATGATACCCCGCACGTTGTTGCGGAAATATATATTGACGTAAAAAAATAACGTAGAAATTTTTAACTAACAAAATTTAAGGACAAAAAAAGAGAAACATTTATGCTAGTTGAGGAGAAAAGGCTCCTAAAAATATCATTCAGAGAAGTATAAATCGACAAACTTTTCAACTAAATTAACACTTCATATATGCGGCACTGTTAATACATAAAAAAGAGGAAATATTTGACAAATGCACGACTAAAGCCAGCTAAAGGACGCTTCATTTTGGTATAGCTACATTAGCATCTCGGGAATTTTAGTTTGTGCCTGAAAAAATGTAACCGTCCCCGAATTGATCGTGTAGGGATTGAACAAATTATTCCACCATTAAACGACATGGCATGGATAAATTGCAATCCTCTTTACTGCAGCTGCTCTAAAGAGAGTAATAATATAAGAAAGTGGTCCTTTGTTTTAGTCACTATATATTTCACTCCCGTTGCTGCGAAATTACATAAAGAAGAATCATCATGTCATGATCAATAGCAGTTTAGGAGATGTGCAGCCACCGGAACATGTTACGAGTTGTTGCTCAATCTTTTATTCCTAAAAGCATTTCCTCAACCACTATAGGATTCCATAAATCCTATTCATAGAAAGATACATATTACAAAAAATAATAATATATACACTTTTGTGGCAAACTCGAAATCATCAATCTAAATAGGCTTCCTTTTGTGTATTCACCATTTTGTCATTGTATCTCTTTTGGTCTTTCTCAAATCTGTTATTGAGTGTGTAAAGAGACCCAGCCATGGCAATCTGAATTGAAGATTGCATGGATAGGCAAGGAGGTTATCTCAACCCATCTCCATCAACTCAAACAATTGGCAAACTATCTGAATAGCTGCTCAGTCTGAACCTTGTATCTATATGATGCAGTGTAAACAGTTCAAAAAATATTCTAGAAATCTTATTTGATTTCCGTGCATGAAAGAAAATGATAGAGCAGATATGGTTGAGGAAGCATCGACACCTGAAACCAAAGATCTGTCAGACTGCTATGAATGTCTTCAAATCTTGGTCACATACCTGAAAGCAGACCTTCTCCTTAGGATATATTACATGATCTACTTCACAAGATATAGTCAATGTTGAAATATTTGATCGTTGCAGATATTAATAGGCCGAGTACATTTTCTTTCCAAAAAATGCTGAGTATGACTGCAGGAATCTAATCGAACGTATAAGCAATAATCACCTCAACCATCTTTGCACTGATCTGAAGAAAGAAAAATTACCGTATAAAAAGGAGAAACACAACTGGGTTGGGGCAGGGGAGGAGGGCTAGCAAGTCCATAAGAGCATCTCAAGTCGCGTCCCCCAAACCGCGCCGGATCGAGCATTTGGGGGACGTGTTTTGTTCGTGCCGCCTTTGGGGGACGTCGCTCCCCAGTCGCGTCCCCCAAACGCCGCTCCCAAACATTAAAAATAATTTAAATAGATAGAATAAAACTCTTTACTAATATTCAAATCAGTTCAACATAAACAAAATACATATAAAACTTCGAAAAACATAATTAAATTACATACAAATTATTTTAAACTACTATTTCTTCTTCGATGATGGCCCTGCCTCGTCGTCGTCGTCACGGTGGCGCTTCCTGCTCGTCACCTCTTCCGAAGAGGCGGTGTCGGCCGACGCGTCGGAGTCCTCCTCGTTGTCGCCGGTGCTCGCCGACTGCGCCCTGGCCTTGGCCTTGGCCTTGGCGGTATTGGCCTTCGCGTCCGCCTCCGCCTTCGCACGGGCCACCGCCGCCTCCTCTGATGACCCTTCTTCCTCCGCGTCCTCCTCCACGCCCAGCCATTCCTCCGCGCTGTCAAGTGGCGGGAGGGAATCGTCGTCGCTGCTGGGCGTCGGAGCTTTCTCCCACCAATGGCGCCATCCAGCAGGCTTTCCCTCGCTGGAGGTGTCGGACGGAAGCTCGGAGATGTAGCTCATCGTCGCTGGTGGTGTCGGATGCGGCCGGTGAAGATCCAATAGCGCCGACGTACGGGTCTTATTGAGCGCGGATGATCGGCGGCGCAGAAGTCGAAAAGACCAGCGGTTGCTCTTCCGAGGAGTCCCGACTCCATTCCGGCGGTTGCCGCGTCGTCGACGCGGTTGCCAATGCGACGGTTCCGCTTCCCGGCAACTGCACCGTCGCTACGTAGGCGGCGGCTGAGCTTCCGAGCCACTGACGCGTCGGGCCCGCGTCGGTTCGCCTCGCTTTTCGTTGTGTCCGGCGTGCCCGGTGCGTCCCCTGTGGGACGGGGACGGGCTCGGGGCGCCGGACACCGTATGGGGGCGCGCCGGACAAAAATGGGCTTTGGGGGACGCGGCTGGAACGCATTTTTGGCCCGGCGCGCCCCAAATCCCTTTGGGGGACGCTTTGGGGGACGCGGCTGGAGATGCTCTAATATCTTGGGTCTTGAGGCTAGTCTGGTTGAATGGCAGGTTGGTACTGAATGCTTTTACAACCTCCTGCCATTCACGCGCTCTTTGGAGAAATAGCAAAAATAGCTAGCACTAGCAGAAGAGGTTTCGCAGTGGATGTGCTGGAAGAGGTCGAGGTAGTTGATGATGGTAGCAGGCTGTGATGGGAAGGCGGGAAGATGCCAGCAGATGGACGGCGGGCCTAACCATGCGCTGTCGTAAAGCGCCTTGGATTGGAGCTCGAAAACATGTTGGTGCGAGTATAAGGAGCTGGTATTTAAAGGCATGAAAAATAGAGAAGTAACTGTGCCATTGAAGCCAAGAATGTTCTCGACTCTCTTCATGCCAAGCTGAGGAAGGTGATACGTCTGAGCCAATCAATCGTCTAGTGGAAATTGAATGCTGATCTCTTGAAATGGAACGATGCTACTGTTTTTGCCATATCAAAAGGCAATAGTTGAGTACCGGAAGGACCTCAACATGCATGACAATCAAGAATACGTAGGACCAAATTTTCTACTTAGTGAACACATAATGACGTGGCAAGTTAGTGGAGACATGATGATGTGGCATAGCTGCATGTTTAGAGAAATATAATAGTGGAGATGATCTTTTTAGTTATATAGGATTCTCCTTTTGCTTCTGATCTTGTGTATTATTGTCTTTGTCAATAATAGCTCTGAATCTATCTGAAGAAAACAAGTGAGTGCATGAACGACTCGTAGATGCTTTGACCAATCTCTCACAATTCAACGTTTTTTTTGGATAGACAAGTTGAAAGCTGCTACCATTGCAAAGGTGCAATAAGTGCATCGGTTCTTCGACAAATGCCATGCAGGTTTGAAGAATCTCTAGAAAAATATGTTTCCCCTCAATCGAGTTCCTCCAACGCTATTGGCTTTAATATCAAACTTCAGGAATGCCAAAAGAGTTCGCAAGTTGGTTCACTGCTAGCTTCATGCAGGAGCCGAATAAGCTTTTGCTTTCGTGTTGTCCCAACATCATTCATGGGATTTGATAGCAATCACGGAAGCTGATGGCAACATAAGTCAATTCTTTCCTGCTGTTAAAACCCTGCCTCCATTGTAGTTGATAGGATGGAAAACAACACAAAAGTAGATGACACGGTAGGAATTCCACATGAATAGCTTTGATGACACTGCAACTCTATTGTAATTATAACTTACGCTTATGACAATTTTCTGCACCTAAATGTTCGAATGCATTGGGTACAAATTTATTCATGTGCATGATGTAACTTGTTTACCCAATCTTAGTTTTCTTGTTGCACCATTCTCAAAGAACTTTTGTAAGGATGAATGACTTGCTAGAGATGACATGTTTGCCACTTTTGACAAAGTATCGATACCTCGCAAGATTATCTTCAAAATGCCGGTGGCAATTTTTCTGATGTATTTGTTGACAAAGCTGAAAATTTTGATGCGCTAGTCCTTTTGGCATCAGTATTTTGTTGCTTTTTATGAAAAGTATCGGCATCAAATTTTTTGAGTGATCAACTCATGTTGCGGGTCCAAGGAACCCGTAGTAATCGCAACTTTGCTACAACCGACAATGTACGTTTTTGGCGGCAGGCCCCGAGTAAGTCAAGGAAACTATGCTCGCTATTGACTCTGTTTCTCTTAGTACCTCCTTGTTCGATGTATTGGCATGGCCCTCCATAAGTTATATTATCCTCGCCATTAGCAGCGCTCGCATGTTCTCTGAGGCTTTGGCGGAAGACAACATGTATTGTTATTTTATAGGATCATTTGATTATCATCCATTGCAGCACTCGCATTTTCCCTGAGGCTTAGATGATAAGTTTGGGCATAACCAGCACAGGCGACCCCGATATTTTTTATCGAGTTTGCTTACTGTACTCATATTTCGAAGTCGACGTTCGAGGTATTATGCAAAAAAATCTTGAAAAAAATGTTCGGGTGTCCCGAATCAATCAAAAATCTCGTATAAACGAAACTTGAACCTTTATGAATGAGTCTATGAAGATAAGATAAGCAATATTGCTATGGCTTAAGAAAGCCTTATTGAAAATAAAAATCCTATGAAGATAAAGATGTATGCCTATGCTCGTCTTCTTAAGTAAGAGGAGGGTCCTTCTTCTCTTGATCCACGCCTGAGGTGCCGATGGCTTCCGAAGTGTCGATGATTTCCTGGACGGTGCCGATAGTTTCTGTAGAAGCACTGGAAATTATTGCTAAGGAGTTAGCACCTTCTACTGAAGCTTTATCATCTGTTGCCGAAGTTTAGTTGGTACTGCCGCTGCAGGATCGTCCGGTTGTTTGTTTGTATTCTTGCCGCTGTCGTCCCCCTTAAGCTTAGAGTCTTTGCCTTGAAGAGTCAACTGCTTGGAAAGGAAGTCGATAGTTTTAACTTCTTGCTTTATCCCAAACTTAGCAGCAATCTTCTGGAACTCTCGATCACAGTTATCTGAACGAGAGAAACTTCCATGAACCGTAATGTTGGTCCCATTGTTGCCTGGCATCTTAAGTTTTAGGTACGCATAGTGTGGTACAACCATGAACTTAGTGTAAGCTAGCCTCCCGAAGATAGATTCCCAATTTACTACCTCAAATTCGATCATTTCTTTCCTGAAATTGTCGGGTTTCCCGAAGACTACATTCAAGGAAATTCTGCCAAGAGGGTATGCTTGTAAGGTAGGAACAATGCCATGAAAACATGTATCGGACTCCTGCAACATATTGGTTGTGATGCCCATATTCTTGACTGTGCTTGCGAATATCAGGTTCAATCCGCTTCCACCATCCATGAATACTTTGCTCATACTGAATCCTCCTATCTATGCTTCGACTACCAATGCTGCATGACCCGGCCTTGGGATAGACATCAGATGATTGGCCCTACTGAACAGGATGCTCCGCGCAGACCAGTTGCTGAATTCTAGGACGTTAGCCATAGTGCTCTCTGCAAGGTTTATCTCTTTCGTAAGCTTTTTCATCTCTCTCCTGGAAATGCCAGTTTTATGAATCATGCTCATTTGCCCCCGAGGTGGAGGAAAAGCTTCATTAGAGGCACGAGTTTGAGCTTGCTGAACTTGATGTTGAGGTGGCGGCGGTGGGTTCGGGAGTTGTGCCTACCCCTTACTCGACTCGTAAAATTTCTAAATATCGTAAACTGTCGACAGTCCATGAGAAAATGGTTTGACTTTTTGGTGTTATCCTTGGGGTCGATATACGCGTGTATGTAACAAGGAGCATTTAGTTGTTCGACAAACGGTAACTCTGGGACCCGTGGCGGCCGCTCCCTGTAGTTGCCACGATTTCCCCCAGAACCGTTGCAGTTGTTATCTCGACGATCATCACGCCTATCACCACGCTGATAATCGTACCGATCATCACGTCGATCGGAATACCTGGCAGCTACAATATTGGTGTCTTCATACTTGCGGTCTCTTCTATTTTTGCGGCGGTCACGTCGATGGTCAAAATCATGCTTCTGGTCATCATCTTCGTTGTCACTGCACGGATGCAGTTTCCTCAGGTGATCTTCTCCATTAGCCCAACTATTGGCAATCTCCATAAGCTTAGTAATAGTATTTGGCTTTTTCCGGCCAAGTTCTTCGATGTAGGATTCTCGTCGGATGCCATCACTGAAAGCATCGATCGCTCTATCGATGGAAACATCTTCGGCAGCATTTAGGAATTTGGTAAAACGTCCAATGTACGTGCGTATTGAATCCTTCGGCTTCTGCTAGCAATGACGCAACTCTTCGATTCCAACGGACGTTTTGTATGTGGCCTGGAAATTCTTGACGAAAGCATCAACCAAATCTACCCAGGACTTAACAGATCCTTTCAGCAGGCCTCTCAACCATGCTCGTGCCGAATCCTTCAGGTAAAGTTGTAGGCACTGCATTGACGCTATTTGATTTCCCTTGTGTAAGATCATGGTTTGCAGATATTCGTCTATCAAGACCTCGGCTCCTGTAGCCCATCATACTTGGCAGCGTCAGTGGGAGTAGGCTTGAATCTCTTCGGTGGCATTGTCTCCCGAATTTTGTAGCTTAAACAATCGGCTCCTCGAAGTTCACCATCGTACTCCTGGGTTTCCTCGGAATCATCACTGTCATATACTTCCCTTGCAGCACGCCGACAGCGAGCTTTGTCAATCTTACTATGTGTAATATCATCACGGGCATCTTTCGATCGATGCTTAGATCCACTGCCTTGATGCGTAGTTTTCTCCTTCCTAGGGGTGAGTTTATCTCCAAGGATTGCGAGGCTTTCCAAAGCTCCCCGATGAGCTTACACCATTGGATCATTGGGTGTTGGATGGTGATTAATCAAGTAAGCTGCGAGATTAGCTGTCGCCCCTTCGGTAGTTTTTGGCCTAAGCATCCCTGCAGTATCCATAGTCATAAAAGAGTTGGAGAGATTTGAAGTGATCTCCCTTGCGTCGTCTTGTGAGAGCCGAGGAATTCGTGGCCGAAATCTCCCCGATCCTTGGTTGCTACGGGACGCGCTTCCATGCGACGCCCTTCATCGCTCGCTTGATTGATCCACTGCATGTCGGCGTCGATCGAGGTCGGCTTGCTCAGAGGCCAACCGAACCCGATTCCTTTCCAGAATTGTGTGATACGCGTGTTATTGGCTACAACATTGCGGGCAATTTCCCACTCTTCCTCAGTGATGGTGTAAGCGCTATCATCGTTGCTAGCGCTAGTCTCGATATTGCGGCCTCAACCACGATTGACTCGTGGGGTATGTTCACCTTCAGAGGGTCCTTCTCCGTTGACATGGTTGAGGATGGCGTAAATTTGGTGATGCGCCACTCTCCAGGTGGCTACCCTGGCAATGTTGTTGATACCTTTCTTCATCGGAGGAGTACTTGGCGCTGCAGACAAACGACGTGTCATCCGAACCTAGCCCGTTCCTGGTGTCGCAGTTGAGGCAGTAGTACGATGTCAGATCGGACGATGCAGAATCGTCGGATCCAACAGACATTGATGATGTCGAACGACGTGAGGATGGCGATGGCGAAGACGCCGGATTCGATGCTGACAACGTAGTTGGTAGGTCGACCAAGACTGGATTCGATGTGGTCAATCCTGCAACCGATGAAGCCACAGTCCTTGACGTGCTAGGGGCGAATGGATCGGGCAGCCGAAGGATGCCCTCGGCGCCGACGCAGTAGTGGACGCTCCTGAACATCATATCCAACCCACCGCGTAGGCCTAAGAAGACCGAACGAGACGAGTCGGCGTGCGGAGTAAACTCGAAGGACCCGAAACGAATTGAGTTCCCCAAGCTTGGCGATGAAGGAGCCAACGATGGTGTCGGCGATGCTGGTGGAGTCGTGGTCGACATGATCGAAGCAGCCGTTGATGTGCCTTGTGCTGACAGGGTTCCCACAGACGGCACCAATTGATGAGGGTGCTCCCCGGCAATGCCCACCATGAGGGGCTTAGGGTTGACGGACCCTTGCAGGCTGACACGAGACATAGGATACCAAACAAACAGGGAGAGAGATTTACCCAGGTTCGGGGCCCTCGATGAGGTAAAACCCTTACTTCCTGCTTGTCTGATCTTGATTATCGAATATATCGGGTTACAATGGGGTAGCCGATAGGCTGTGGTGGTTGTCTCGTCAACAGGCTAAGATTCTAGAGTTCTAGCTCTTGACTTGCGGTGAATCTATGTGTTGAAGTTGTCCCTCGGCAGACCCTCTCCTAGCCTTTATATAGCAGGCCAGGTCCCGAGAGTTCTGTCCGGACTCGACTAGGTTACAAAGAGATCTATTCTAATCTTTCCTTGTATAGTGTCTTCTTGCCTTGTTCGTCAAGAATCCTTCTTCGGGTAGGCCTTCTTTACTGGAACCGACGTATAGGCCCACCTTGGTTGTTGGGCAATCTTCAGGGGCCCCTGGTTGAGCTGGAGGAGGTAGTCTAATGTTGGTTACCCAAAGGGTAATGCCCACATCAGGTCCTAGTAGTAATCCCCACGCACGGGTAGAGCGCTCAATCTCAGAACAGATAACATGAACTCGGGTCTTAGGGGACATTAGCGAGACAAAGATCCGATGCTTTCACAAAGGGGCTCACAGATGCCACTGCTTAGCAATTTTAGTTGTTAACATTAATTTAATTAAGGCATGAGTATCACCAACAACTGGTATAGCATGTGATAATTTCCCAGCAAACCCAACAGATATAGAGATAACATGAGATCCCTAAACATGCGCTACGACTCGAAGGCTCAACCAACAAACAACGGTGATAGGTAGCGGATAGGTAACACAACTCATATGGGTTATAGTGGAATAGGAAACATGGCTCAAAATAATTGCAACATGATCCTATCCAGGAAGAAGCAAAAGCACTAGAACAAACAACGGATGCACCACTTAATACTACGGCAAAAGAATCGGCATGCTCAAGATGATATGCATGACATGGCAATGATGATGCGATGCAACTTATCCAATTTAAGCGGAACCGAAATCCCGGACAAACAAATTAGGGTTGGAGTTTCTTTTCTACCGACAAAGTTAAATGTTGATTAGCATGGCATAATATGGCAGTGGTGAGATACTCCAATATTAAGCGGAGCGGGGAAAACCTTAGTCGGTGTCCAAAATACTCCGCATATATGTTAGGTGAACATGCATTACTATCACGTCACGACATGATGCGAGGTGCAAACAGATGTATGGATAGCATATTGTTGTTCCTCATATTTTTCAGATCAATTTTCATATAGAAAACATTTTAATTTTAATTACCATTCAAAAATTATTAAAAGATTGGTATTCTTATTTAAAATAGACAAACAGATTTTTTTAAATTGGAAAAGGACCTAAAAACAAATTCTGGCAGGGGAAGGACCCCGGTTGGTTTCCAAGACATATAGGGAGTTTTCTTGTAAAACGTTAGAGCCAGGGACTACAGGTGCAGGAAATCGAAAATGCAGGGGCCTTGATGCAAGATGGGATCTAGATTTGGATTTGACAGAGTTTTCTCACCGAGAGTGCGGTTAGCCCAAGTCGCTGATGAGTGGGTCTTGCTGCCACGTTGGACACCATGCTGGCGAACCTTGCACGCGTAGGAATCTGACGAAACTGAAGAAGTTCAGGCAGCAGCGCGCACGGTTACAAAACCCGGTCACTGGCGATGCTATGGTGTAGGAAAGGCTTGGGAAAAACACGGAGGGTGACTTCTCCCACCCAGGATCTCGACGGTGAACGGACGGAGCTGACGGAGGTCAGAGGCTGCGATGATGAAGCAGACGCGCGCGGCGTCCGAGCGGAGATTCTCCTGCTCGACCATGGCCTCGTCGGTGTAGAGCGCACGTGGACAAGGAAAAGGTGTGGGAGACGCGCCTCGACGCGCTGAAGCAGAAACGGGCAGCGCGGGCTGGAGGAGCAACAGAGGGTGTTGGCGACGACGACGTGCGGCGGAGTTGGGGCGGTCACCGTGGGGAGGGCAGAGAGAAGGAACGGAATCGAGCGATAAAAGGATCAGGAGAAACGCATGATTACCATGAACGTGAATATGTCCTTGGGAGGCCCGAGGACGACAATGGCGGCAGGAATCGTCAATTCCCTCGCCCGAGTCAAAGAAGAAACGGCGAAGGAGTGCTTGATTTGAAGGGTCTCTGTCTCGATTTCTTGTAGGAGGAGGTAGAGGAAGTCGAGGCGGTTCTGAAGGTGGTCTCAGAACGGTGATTGGTGGTCGGAGATGAACGGTCGACGGTGTCCTGCGGTGGTGGTGCGATGGGTTTTTCCCTGTTGGTTCCTTTCGTGGAGAGGAAGATAGCGAGAGAGAAGAGGTGTGGGCGAGGAGGCTGGATGGTTTAAGTGGTCCAGATAAAGCGAGTCGGGGGGAGGCTTCACGCGGGGGAAGGTAGAGCTTGGCGCGGTGGTGGAGGACAACTACTGAGAGGATCATGACATCCGCGTGAGAGAAGACGACAATGAACCGAGCCTCCTTGCGTGAAGAGGTATGGGCTAGGTTGGGCTGGAAGAGAGGAAGGGAGATGGGCTGAGGTAGAGAGGGAAAATGAGGCCTAGCTGAGTGGGCTGGGCTGGTGCTCCAGGTGGGTTTAGATAGGATAGGTTCTCCGCTTTTTTATATTTAAAACATTTCTCTTTTATTTTTTTTCCTGTTTATTTAAAGCTAGTTTCAAATAGTTTTAAGACCAACAATATGAGCAAAAAATAGGGTTTTAATTTTGGGATAAAGAGAGAGAATAATTTTAATAATAAAATAGGGTTTTAATAAAATATTTTTGAGGTGAAGATATATGCATGATGCCATGATGATGCATAAAAGAAAACAACAAGCACAATCTAAAAGTGGTATTATCCTGGACCATTACAATCGACACCACTAACAAGGGATCATGCGCCGAGATCCCACGTCCAAGTACGGGGGAGAGATGTGAACTATAGGATCTTCTGGCAACATGTGATATTCTCGACACCACTAACTAGAATGCTTGCTCCATGCGGATTTGTCGACACCACCAACAAGAAGTCGTTGTTCCGTCGTTGATGTGCACTTCATTCGGGATTCTTCGAAGATATAACTTATTAGGTTAAAGGCAAAGATCGTCCAACCCACGTGGAAGCCTAAGACTCGGAAAACTTAGATAAGAGAAGACTCAGAACTCGCAAAGATAAGAAGAGAAAGAATGAGATAATGATAAAAAGCAGAGCTAATCAGAACTATCCAACGAATTTTCAGAAAGATAGGTTTTTGACACTAGACACAACAATGTCCATTGACAAGGTTATCCTATAGGAAAAGCGGACCAGTGGGCTATCGTAACCCTAGGCTCTGATACCAACTTGTGATGCCCCAAAACTGGTACCATGAGGATTCCAGTGACCCCACCAAAATCAGCATGATATCGATTCTAAGACGCCCTCCTGCACAATGTGCACGACAAATCACACACGTGATGAAAGAGGAATTACCACGAGCAGTAACATTGCAACATGTTTACAATAGAGCCACCAAAAACATATATAACAACAACGACTCTAACGAGTCAAGAATACGAATATACAATACAAAAATCCATATCATACAGAAGATCGAATACGTCTGAGTATGGATAAGATACAAATTGGACTATAAGTCCTGAAGATAACCAGTGGCGTTCATAACTGTGCCCAGGCCAAGCCGGAAGGGTAACCTTGTTAACGTCGTCGTCTCAAACCTGCGAAAGTCGGGCCAAGGGGTGCCGACAAAAGGGGGAGGAGACAAAAGAGAAAGAAAGGCGAGAGTAAGTACCAAGGCACGTACTTGCGAGACTAGACCGGTTGTGCTCACCAGTGGGCAATATATATTTCCCACCTATATGGTGGAGTTTAGCGACATCAAAGCTTGTACTAACCATTAGAGACACGCTACAACATTCATCTAAATAGAGAAGGTGAGAGAGCGTAAAAAATAACGGTTCTAGACTCTGCAAACCATAACCCAACCTAAGTCTAAGAAACTCATTTAGCTCCCACTCAACTTGTGTCATCTCGATATAATGATCGGGAAATGCTAAATAGCTCCCACTTAACATGTGTCCTCTACATATGAGATTAGGAAGCCTATTGAGCTCTCGCTCTAATGTGTCATCTACACATAAGATCAAGAGGTATTTATTAGCTCCCACTCAATTTCTTGCAAAAGAAAGTCTTCTCGATATCATGGGTAATCCCAAAATCCTTTGATCATCTATCAAAATGAGAATTCTATCTAATTGGTTTATTTAAATTTCTTTGAATTCTATTTGCTTTATTTAAATTTATGAAAGAAAATAAACTTGCGAGGAGTTTTCTGAATTTTCTCAACCTTGCCATAAGAAATTTCATATGAGTGGATTAACATGGCTATCGAACTATTTTATTTTATTTCAACCATTTGGATTTGAGTGGCAATTAAAACATTTTTTCCTAACCAGGCTTGAGCCATTTAAGAGAAATAATAAAAGTGCGCTCTCAACCATGGTGGAGTAATGTTTTTACATGAACCATTTGTCAATTAAATTCTTATATGGATTCTTGGATCATTTCAAAATATTTTAGAAACACATGTTTCATGAGAGAGAAGATAATATGACTTCTTAATTTTTATTTATAAAATTTTATTCTATGTTCTATACTTAAAATATTTTTTCCATGTTCTGAAATTTATTTGACTTGATTTGGGGCATGATAGCACCCTAAACCTATTTCTAATAAACATTGCATAAGTAGCCATATAAAGTCAAAATGCATAAAATCATGTTTTGGATTTTTGAATTGGACAGGAAAGAAGTTCCTTAATTTCCTGAAACTTTATTTGAAAATTTAAATTATTTTAATTTTATTCGAATGCATTTGGAGTTATTTCAAGGTCTAAAAGAAATAAAACAGAAATAGAAAATGAGAATGAAAAGAATAAAAAAAAAGTGAACCGACCCAAAGGGCTGACTCAGCCAGCCAGTCCACCAATCCCACGTCTCCTGCCCTATATTTTTTTTCCTCCTGGGCCGCAGGTCCCTGATCCATTAACCCTTCTCATTTTATATATTTTGCATTTTTCTTCTTGGGCCACACTGGACTAGCTCAACCCGGCCATACTTGGATCAAACTTTTCTGTACTTGAGCGTTCGGTATTTAGTCCAACATCGCTCGGAAATGCATTTTGCCTAGATGCACCCATTATCTAAAAAACATATTCCGAGGAACTAGAAAAATCTGAAAAAAAATCTAAGTGTATATCCGCACATTATTTGTCCTCGTGCACAGTTTTGTGAAAGAATGACATTTTTCCGTGTAAAAAAGATAATTTTTTGTGCTCCAAATGGCTTCTCACGAGATATTTATTTGTTTTTTTTGCACCGTCCAAAAAAATTCCGTTTCTCCACAAAATTTAATGTACTAACATTTTATATCCGGATCTACAACGAGGATTTTTTTTCAGAATTTATAATATTATAAATTCAATTAAAATGCATTTTTCTGTAAAAGATGCATTTGGACCTATGAACCAAAACACCATGTCCACCGCCTCCTCCTTAAACACCTTTCCGTTCGCCTTGACCCAATGTAATACCAGGGTGTAGGAAAATTCACTCATTTAAGTTAAACCAGTTATTTTTGTTTGAATAGAATAAATGAATTATTTTGGTGGGATTTCTCTGTATATTTCTTTTCAGCCGTATTTCTCACGCTACAAATGTACTCTATTTGGGGGGTGATGGGGGGATTTCTCACGTTGCAAAGGTACCCCTCCGTCCGCAAATAGGTGATTTAACTTTGTCTAGATGTGGATATATCTAGATGCATTTTAGTATAGATACCTCGGAATTTTGGAAAAAGTTGAGTCACTTATTTTATGTAGGGAGTATATTTGACGTTAGAAATCCATTTTAGCCATAATATTTCCTATCCGTAGATGGTAGCTCTTCGTAGCTCTCCAATTTTGCCATCGATCCAACATAGTACTTTTCGTGATTTCATCGGATGAATTCTTCCCGTTTGTTCATCCGATTCTAAATTAATTTTACGGGTAGTTTAGTCTACCCATTCCACACAACTTCCATGTTGGTAGTTCTTTCTTCTAAGCACCCTAGCTACATCATCAGATACATTGACACCGGAGGAACCCAATACTCAAGTAATCTCATTTTTTTTTTGTAGATTTCTAGTGAAACCAAGGATATAGTCTACGTTTTCATCACCTTTTGCAAACAGACGTTTATGGACATTTGAACCATCCGGAGACCCAATGTGAGAAAACCCTATTAATATTTCTCCAGTTTTAATCTAAATTCAGAATTTCCACTCCATATGAAAGTTTGCTTGAAACACAACTGATTATATAACCAATCCCAAAAATAATCCATATGTTTAATTTCAGATTGTTTGTATTCTAATTTTGATTTTGAATCAAACCTTCGGGTGATCATATCTTTACCGCTCTGCATCCAAATTGACCCATTCTTTTAATCAAATTCGAGAAATATTTATGTAGTTTAATATTTGATTTTCTATTTGGTTCTTGTATTTAAATTTGGACTTTTTTGATTTGAATTCTTCTCACCTAAAGGCTATGGGGAGATACAGATAATGTTACTACACCAATGACGAACTAATCCATCATCAATCAAAAGGCAAGTTGCACCGCTATGCTGCTTAATTTACGACAGGTTAGGGGTGCAAGCGATAGTTATTACTCCCTCCGGTCCTAAATATAAGCCATATAATTTCTGGCACGGAAATTAAGAAACGCATATTTAGAAAAAATTACACCATGTTCGGCTAGAGTTAACCGTAAGTAATTGCCGTGAGCTAATAGAGGACTTTGCATAAGATAAGTAAACCTAATCAAATCTCCAAAAATATTGTCCATACAAGTAGGACAACGCAATAAACCTTATATTCTGGAATTTTTCTCAAAAAACTATATGGCTTATATATAGGAACGGAGGGAGTATTTTGTAGTCCAAGTATTTTATAAATTGGATAAATTTGTTTAGCTATGTCCCATGTTAGAATAAGCCGTAAGAATTATCACCCCCACCTTGTAACCTTAGTTAAAGTTATGCTAGATTAAGTTATTGTAAACTTTTTGAATTATATAGTGATGCTTAGCCATCCTAAATGAAATTCGTTGGGAGGTTCAAATCAAATAATGTTTATGAAACAAAGATGTATGTGAAATATTTTATCAAGTTAAAAAAAGTAAAATTATTTTATTATGGGTGGAGTGGTATGTCGGGCCATTACATGTGGAGTTGTGTGCTCAAATTGGTTGGAACAGCCATCAAGGAACCCAAAAAGAACAAATTCATGTCTATACTGCTGAGTAATTTAGTGAAGCCACATGTCATTATGGGCTCTCGCTTGGTTGACTAGCTTAAGGAAGGAAGTAGTTCGTCATTTGCGAAAGACCTTGGCATGAACTTCGGAATGTTCCATGTGGGAAAAGTGAGCAACCTGATGGCATGCAAGAACACAGGATCATTCGTGCATGTTTTCATGGAAGTATTATTTCTGGTTTTTATATTGTATCGAACAAGGAGCGTAGGAGGATGTTTATCTGCGGTGTTTCTATCGCACCCAATGTGTCACAAGTCTTAGGTGAATTGACTGCAAGAATTGAAATGGAATATGGTGAATATAAATAACGGAATTTGAAGTGTTGAAAGTGAAATAAAGTAAAGTGCATAAAAGTAAAAAAACTATTAAGAAGTAAACGGGTTTTTGCATATGGAAAGGTAGGCGTGGGGGGATTCAGTTCACGGTGATAGTGAATGTGCCTGGTGCAATAAATGTGATAAGTGAATATGATTCTTCCTATTTATATGTGAGATGGCAAGAACCCCAAAAAAAAAGACTCCTCGTGGTAGACTTCATTTGACGTGGGCATTACCCTTCGGGTAACCAATGTTGCCCTATCCTATATTTCCTAGTTGGAGGCCCATGAAGGCAATTGTCGGCAAGATGGACCACTAGGGCGGTGCAACGGAAGATTCCTTGAAGTACAAGACACGGAAGGAGCCGAACAAGGAAAGTCTAAAGATAGATCTATTGTAAACCTAGTCGTACTCGATCAGACCTCTTGAGACCTGGCCTCCTATATAAAGGCCAGGAGAGGGGCTGTCGAGGGACACGATCAATCTTAGCAATCTTAGCCAACAGAAGCTTAAAGCTAGGTCACCTTAGCGCTTAGCCATCTCGACGAGATCTCAGCCGAACTATTTGGCACCCCATTATCATCATAATCAAGAACAGACAGGCAGGACGTAAAGGTTTTACCTCATCGAGGGCCCCGAACCTGGGTAAATCGCTCTCCCCGCTTGTCTGCGAACCGATGTCTCGTGTCAGCTTGCAGGATTCCATCAACCCTAAGCCCCAATCGGAGGGCATTGCCGAGGAGCACCCTCGACAATTGGCGCCGTCTGTGGGAACCCTGTCGGCACAAGGCAGGTCATCGGTAGTACCAGTCACGTCCGCGGTGTTCTTACTCGAATCACCGACACCAGCAGAACCAAGAGATTCGAGCCGCTGTGGGTCCTTCGAGTTCGTGCCGCACCGCGAAACACTTCACCCAATCCCAGCGAGATCACCTCGTGACATGGATGCTACTTTCGGTGGTGTCCACTTCATCATCGACTCTGGAGGTTTTCTTCGCCTCCCTAGGGACGGCGCATCCAATCCGAAGGCCGCGGCTTTGGAAGGCGTTCCTCCGATAGAAACCCTAAAAGTTCCACCCAGGAGCATACAAGAAAGCAACCCAGGAAGTTTCGACGTCATGGCAGGACAGAGAAAAAGATGAAAGGGCTCGCACCGCGAGGAGGAAGGGAGAACAGCAGCTCACCCTCGCCAGTTCGAACAAGGATGCCACGACATGTCATCAATCAGGGGCCGCACCCGTTCTCCGTACCTTTCGGCTACAGAGCAACTCGAGGCACCGTGTTACCTCCACTCCTACATTGATCCGAAAGATGGTCGAGAGAAATCCAGCCACCTACTAAGGAACTGCCGACACTTCCTGGAGATTCGACAGTTCTGTGATGATCTTAGAGCCGAAGCCATATCAAGAGTTCACGCAATGGAGAAGAGGGCAAGATCGTACGGCCATCCGCCGAACCGTATGTACCGAGCCGTACGAACCAATGGAAAGAGACAAGTATGTACCGATCGAAGCATTCCCGAGCCACGCGGACAGGTCAACATGATCCATAAAACCAGCTTTTCAAAGAGGGAAATCAAGAAATTCTCGCGAGAAGTGAAGTATGCGAAGTGGCTATGGTTGACACACCCGAATTCATCGATCGGTCAGAACAAAGCATCTCCTTCGACGGACGGACCACCCGAAAGCCGTCCCTAGACCAGGTCATGCAGCCCTTGTCCTTGAGGCGCAGATTGGAGGGTACAACATGAGCAAAGTATTCATGGATGGAGGAAGTGGCTTGAACCTACTATTCGCCAACACAATGAGAGCAATGGGTTTAACAGTCGACATGCTAAGAGAGACCGACACAGGGTTCCATGGCATCATACCGACTCGACCCGCTTATTCCCTTGGTAAAACATCGTTGGATGTAGTCTTTGGTACGCCCAACAACTTCAGGAAGGAGAAGATCGAGTTCGAAGTAGTCGACTGGGAGTCTCAATATCACGCCATCCTTGGCAGGCCCGCGTTTGCCAAATTCATGGCCGTACCTCATTATGCGTACCTAAAACTGAAAATGCCAGGCAACAACGGGACCCCAATAACCGTTCATGGGAGCTTTGCTCGATCAGACACCTGCGACAGGGAGTTCCAGAAGATCGCTTCAAAGTTCGGTGCAAAGGAAGAACTCAATGCAATCGACGCTGCCACAGATCATACGCCACCACCAGCCGACAATCGAAACGTAAGATCCGATGAATTCGATGCCACAAAGGAAGCCAAGAAGCTGCATGTGCATCCCACTGACCCAAAGAAAACGGTCAATACGTCGGCTGACCTTACGGTCGCATAGGAAGGCGCGCTCATCGAGTTCCTCCGTGAGCGCTGGGAGATATTTGCATGGGAACCATCCGCATGCCAGGAATCCCCAGGGAACTCGCTGAGCACGCCCTTAATGTTGACCCGAAAGCCAAACCAGTGCAGCAGTCAATGCGCCGATTTTCCGAACCCAAGAGGAGGGCAATTGGCGAGGAAGTCAATCGACTCCGTAAAGCAGGATTCATCCGAGAGCTCAAGGAATCTGAGTGGGTGGCCAACCCTGTCATGGTGCCCAAAAAGGACACCACCGCTCTGCGTATGTGTATCGACTACACCAGCCTCAGCAAACACTGTCCAAAGAACCACTTCCCGCTGCCTCGTATTGATCAGATAGTCGACTCCACAACCAGATGTGATCGCCTCTCCTTCCTTGATGCGTACTCCGGATACAATCAGATCAAGCTGAAGAAAGAAGATCAGGAGCTAACCGCGTTCATCACCCCACACGGCGTTTTCTGTTACAACGTCATGACCTTCGGGTTGAAAAACGCAGGAGCAACTTATCAACGTTGCATGCAGGCCTGCCTTGGAGAGCAGATCGGGAGGAACATCGAAGTCTACATCGACGATATTGTGGTGAAGACGAAGCACGCTGCCACCCTCGTCGATGACTTGCGGGAAACCTTCGACAACTTAGATAAGTATAAAATCAAGCTGGATCCCAAAAAATGCTTCTTTGGAGTGCCAGGGGGGCAAGTACTCGGGTACTTCATCTCAGCCAGAGGGATTGAAGCCAACCCCTTGAAAATCAAAGCCATCCTCGATATGGAGCCGCCAAAGAATCTGCACCAAGTGCAGCAATTGGCAGGACGATTAGCGGCGCTCAGCAGGTTCATCGCCAAGCTAGGAGAAAAAGCTTTGCCTTTCTACAATTTGATGAAAAAATCAGAAAAGTTCGAGTGGACAAAGGAGGCGCAGGAATCCTTCGATAATCTAAAGAAAATCTTGTCGACATCCCCAGTCCTTGTAACCCCCGTGAGAAGGAAACACTGCTCATGTATATAGCTGCAACAGCCCAAGTCTTTAGCAGCGTCTTGGTCGTCGAACGAGAAGAAGCTGGGAGAGTTCATGGCGTACAGAGGCCCATTTACTATCTCAGTGAAGTGCTCACACCCGCGAGACAGAGGTACCCCCATCATCAAAAGCTAGCATACGCAGTATGGAGGTCAGCCCGCAAGTTACGGCACTACTTCACAGAGCACCCAATTATCGTCGTGAGCGAAGCGCCACTGAAAAGCATAATGACTAATCCGGAGGCCACAGGTCGAGTGTCCCAATGGGCTATCGAGATAGCACCACACGACATAACTTACGTCAATCGAACAGCCATAAAATCCCAAATCCTCCCAGATTTCGTGGCAGATTGGATCCAGTCACAGACGCCAGCAGCACCCGACATGTCGGGGTCATGGGTAATTGATACGTCTCCGACGTATCGATAATTTCTTATGTTCCATGCCATATTATTGATGATACCTACATGTTTTATGCACACTTTATGTTATATTCGTGATTTTCTGGAACTAACCTATTAACAAGATGCCGAAGTGCCGATTCTTTGTTTTCTGCTGTTTTTGGTTTCAGAAATCCTAGTAACGAAATATTCTCGGAATTGGACGAAATCAAGACCCGGGGGCCTATTTTGCCACGAACCTTCCGAGAAGACCGAAAGGGATACGAAGTGGGGCGACGAGGCGCCGCCACCATAGGGCCGCGCGGCCAAGGGGGCCCGCGCCGCCCTATGGTGTGGGCCCCTCATCAGCCCTCCGACTCTGCCCTTCCGCCTACTTAAAGCCTCCGTCGCGAAACCCCTGGGGCGGAAAAACCACGATACGGAAAACCTTCCAGAGACGCCGCCGCCAATCCCATCTCGGGGGATTCTGGAGATCTCCTCCGGCACCCTGCCGGAGAGGGGATTCATCTCCCGGAGGACTCTACACCGCCATGGTCGCCTCCGGAGTGATGAGTGAGTAGTTCACCCCTGGACTATGGGTCCATAGCAGTAGCTAGATGGTTGTCTTCTCCTCATTGTGCTTCATTGTTGGATCTTGTGAGCTGCCTAACATGATCAAGATCATCTATCCGTAATACTCTATGTTGTGTTTGTCGGGATCCGATGGATAGAGAATACCATGTTATGTTAATTATCAAGTTATTACATATGTGTTGTTTATGATCTTGCATGCTCTCCGTTATTAGTAGAGGCTCTGGCCAAGTTTTTGCTCTTAACTCCAAGAGGGAGTATTTATGCTCGATAGTGGGTTCATGCCCGCATTGACACCGGGACGAAGTGACGGAAAGTTCTAAGGTTGTGTTGTGCTTGTTGCCACTAGGGATAAAACATTGACGCTATGTCCGAGGATGTAGTTGTTGATTATATTACGCACCATACTTAATGCAATTGTCCGTTGCTTTGCAACTTAATACCGGAGGGGTTCGGACGATAACCTCGAAGGTGGACTTTTTAGGCATAGATGCGGTTGGATGGCGGTCTATGTACTTTGTCGTAATGCCCAATTAAATCTCACTATACTTATCATGACATGTATGTGCATTGTTATGCCCTCTCTATTTGTCAATTGCCCGACTGTAATTTGTTCACCCAACATGCTTTTATCTTATGGGAGAGACACCTCTAGTGAGCTGTGGACCCCGGTCCATTCTTTAATACTTGAAATACAAATCTGTCTGCAATACTTGTTTCTTGTTTTCTCTGCAAACAATCATCTTCCACGCAATACGGTTAATCCTTTGTTACGAGCAAGCCGGTGAGATTGACAACCTCACTTGTTTCGTTGGGGCAAAGTACTTTGGTTGTGTTGTGCGGGTTCCACGTTGGCGCCGGAATCTCTGGTGTTGCGCCGCACTACATCCCGCCGCCATCAACCTTCAACGTGCTTCTTGGCTCCTCCTGGTTCGATAAACCTTGGTTTCCTTCTGAGGGAAAACTTGCTGCTGTGCGCATCATACCTTCCTCTTGGGGTTCCCAACGAACGTGTGAGTTACACGCCATCAAGCTCTTTTTCTGGAGCCGTTGCCGGGGAGATCAAGAATTATTTACTAAAACTATGAATGAGCAATCTACCTTGTTGAAGAATATAGGAAATCAACTTGAAAATCTGAATAAGGATATTTCTGGGTTGCAAACTAAGCTTGCAAACGCTGAAACCCGAATCTCATACATGTCTGCGTCACAATCTTCTTTAATTAATAAAATGGCTGCCAAACCTGAGGATATTGAAAATAAAATTGTTACTACAGCAAATGCCATCCAAGTTAGAATTAATGAGAATATAAGATTAATGGCTGAACTGCGTTCTAGGTGGGATAGAGAAGAAAATGAAAAACTAGCTAAAGAGAAAAATGTAGCTAAAGTTTGGACTATTACCACCACTAGCAATGCTAATGATTCACATGTTGCTGCACCTCCTACTATCAATGGTAAAATAATTGGTGTTGGCAATGCTTCTACTCCTAGTGCAAAGCGCGCAAAATTACTCGAACCGCTAAAAGCTCTGAAAGCTGCTTGTGATAAAGCTGCTGAAATTTTTTCCAACCTTGGGGATGATAATCCCATTGCTTTAGATTGTAATGATTTAGATTTTGATGATTGACACATCTCTGAAGTTATAAAGTTCTTACAAAAACTTGCTAAGAGTCCCAATGCTAGCGCTGTAAACTTGGCTTTCACAAAACATATTACAAATGCTCTCATAAAAGCTAGAGAAGAGAATCTAAAACTTGAAACTTCTATTCCTAGAAAGCTAGAGGATGGTTGGGAGCCCATCATTAAAATGAGAGTCAAAGATTTTGATTGTAATGCTTTATGTGATCTTGGTGCACGTATTTCTGTTATGCTTAAAAAAGTCTATGATATGCTTGACTTGCCACCATTGAAAAACTGTTATCTGGATGTTAATCTCGCTGATAATGCTAAAAAGAAACCTTTGGGGAAAGTTGATAATGTTCATATTATGGTTAACAATAACCTTGTCCCCGTTGATTTTGTTGTCTTGGATATTGAATGCAATGCATCTTGCCCCATTATATTGGGAAGACCTTTTCTTCGAACCGTTGGTGCTACTATTGATATGAAGGAAGGTAATATTAAATATCAATTTCCTCTCAAGAAAGGTATGGAACACTTCCCTAGAAAGAGAATGAAGTTACCTTATGATTCTATTATTAGAACAAATTATGATGTTGATGCTTCGTCTCTTGATGTTACTTGATTTACGCTGAAAGGCGTTAAAGAAAAGCGCTTATGGGAGACAACCCATGTTTTTACTACAGTATTTTTATTTTATATTTGAGTCTTGGAAGTTGTTTACTACTGTAGCAACCTCTCCTTATCTTAGTTTTGAGTTTTGTTGTGCCAAGTAAAGTCTTTGATAGTAAAGTAAGTACTAGATTTGGATTGCTGCGCAGTTCCAGATTTCTTTGCTGTCACGAATCTGGGTCTACCTCCCTGTAGGTAGCTCAGAAAATTAAGCCAATTTACGTGCATGATCCTCAGATATGTACGCAACTTTCATTTGAGCAAGTCTGGTGGCCTAATAAAATCTATCTTTACGGACTGTTCTGTTTTGACAGATTCTGCCTTTTATTTCGCATTGCCTCTTTTGCTATGTTGGATGAATTTCTTTGATCCATTAATGTCCAGTAGCTTTATGCAATGTCCAGAAGTGTTAAGAATGATTGTGTCACCTCTGAACATGTTAATTTTTATTGTGCACTAACCCTCTAATGAGTTGTTTAGAGTTTGGTGTGGAGGAAGTTTTCAAGGATCAAGAGAGGAGTATGATGCAATATGATCAAGGAGAGTGAAAGCTCTAAGCTTGGGGATGCCCCGGTGGTTCACCCCTGCATATTCTAAGAAGACTCAAGCGTCTAAGCTTGGGGATGCCCAAGGCATCCCCTTCTTCATCGACAACATTATCAGGTTCCTCCCCGAAACTATATTTTTATTCCGTCACATCTTATGCACTTTGCTTGGAGCGTCGGTTTGTTTTTGTTTTTTGTTTTGTTTGAATAAAATGGATCCTAGCATTCACTTTGTGGGAGAGAGACACGCTCCGCTGTAGCATATGGACAAGTATGTCCTTAGGCTCTACTCATAGTATTCATGGCGAAGTTTCTTCTTCGTTAAATTGTTATATGGTTGGAATTGGAAAATGCTACATGTAGTAATTCTAACATGTCTTGGATAATTTGATACTTGGCAATTGTTGTGCTCATGTTTAAGCTCTTGCATCATATACTTTGCACCCATTAATGAAGAAACACTTAGAGCTTGCTAATTTGGTTTGCATATTTGGTTTCTCTAGAGTCTAGATAACATCTAGTATTGAGTTTTGAACAACAAGGAAGACGGTGTGGAGTCTTATAATGTTTACAATATGTCTTTTATGTGAGTTTTGCTGCACCGTTCATCCTTGTGTTTGTTTTAAATAACCTTGCTAGCCCAAACCTTGTATCGAGAGGGAATACTTCTCATGCATCCAAAATCCTTGAGCCAACCACTATGCCATTTGTGTCCACCATACCTACCTACTACATGGTATTTATCCGCCATTCCAAAGTAAATTGCTTGAGTGCTACCTTTAAAATTCCATCATTCACCTTTGCAATATATAGCTCATGGGACAAATAGCTTAAAAACTATTGTGGTATTGAATATGTACTTATGCACTTTATCTCTTATTAAGTTGCTTGTTGTGCGATAACCATGCTTCGGGGACGCCATCAACTATTCTTTGTTGAATATCATGTGAGTTGCTATGCATGTCCGTCTTGTCCGAAGTAAGAGAGATCTACCACCTTTATGGTTGGAGCATGCATATTGTTAGAGAAGAACATTGGGCCGCTAACTAAAGCCATGATTCATGGTGGAAGTTTCAGTTTTGGACACATATCCTCAATCTCATATGAGAATAATAATTGTTGCCACATGCTTATGCATTAAAGAGGAGTCCATTATTTTTTGTCCATGTTGTCCCGGTATGGATGTCTAAGTTGAGAATAATCAAAAGCGAGAAATCCAAAATGCGAGCTTTCTCCTTAGACCTTTGTACAGGCGGCATGGAGGTACCCCATTGTGACACTTGGTTAAAACATGTGCATTGCAAAGATCCGGTAGTCCAAGCTAATTAGGACAAGGTGCGGGCACTATTAGTATACTATGCATGAGGCTTGCAACTTGTAAGATATAATTTCATAACTCATATGATTTATTACTACCGTTGACAAAATTGTTTCATGTTTTCAAAATAAAAGCTCTAGCACAAATATAGCAATCGATGCTTTCCTCTTTGAAGGACCATTCTCGTTTTACTTTTATGTTGAGTCAGTTCACCTATCTCTCTCCACCTCAAGAAGCAAACACTTGTGTGAACTGTGCATTGATTCCTACATACTTGCATATTGCACTTGTTATATTACTCTATGTTGACAATTATCCATGAGATATACATGTTACAAGTTGAAAGCAACCGCTGAAACTTAATCTTCCTTTGTGTTGCTTCAATACCTTTACTTTGATTTATTGCTTTATGAGTTAACTCTTATGCAAGACTTATTGATGCTTGTCTTGAAGTACTATTCATGAAAAGTCTTTGCTTTATGATTCACTTGTTTACTCATGTCATTACCATTGTTTTGATCGCTGCATTCATTACATATGTTTACAAATAGTATGATCAAGGTTATGATGGCATGTCACTTAGAAATTATCTTTGTTATCGTTTTACCCTCTCGGGACGAGCGGAACTAAGCTTGGGGATGCTGATACGTCTCCGACGTATCGATAATTTCTTATGTTCCATGCCATATTATTGATGATACCTACATGTTTTATGCACACTTTATGTCATATTCGTGCATTTTCCGGAACTAACCTATTAACAAGATGCTGAAGTGCCGATTCGTTGTTTTACGCTGTTTTTGGTTTCGAAATCCTAGTAACGAAATATTCTCGGAATTGGACGAAATCAAGACCCGGGGGCCTATTTTGCCACGAACCTTCCGAGAAGACCGAAAGGGATACGAGTGGGGCGACGAGGCGCCGCCACCATAGGGCCGCGCGGCCAAGGGGGGCCCGCGCCGCCCTATGGTGTGGGCCCCTCGTCAGCCCTCCGACTCTGCCCTTCCGCCTACTTAAAGCCTCCGTCGCGAAACCCCTGGGGCGGAAAAACCACGATACGGAAAACCTTCCAGAGACGCTGCCGCCGCCAATCCCATCTCGGGGGATTCTGGAGATCTCCTCCGGCACCCTGCCGGAGAGGGGATTCATCTCCCGGAGGACTCTACACCGCCATGGTCGCCTCCGGAGTGATGAGTGAGTAGTTCACCCCTGGACTATGGGTCCATAGCAGTAGCTAGATGGTTGTCTTCTCCTCATTGTGCTTCATTGTTGGATCTTGTGAGCTGCCTAACATGATCAAGATCATCTATCACGTAATACTCTATGTTGTGTTTGTCGGGATCCGATGGATAGAGAATACCATGTTATGTTAATTATCAAGTTATTACATATGTGTTGTTTATGATCTTGCATGCTCTCCGTTATTAGTAGAGGCTCGGCCAAGTTTTTGCTCTTAACTCCAAGAGGGAGTATTTATGCTCGATAGTGGGTTCATGCTCGCATTGACACCTGGGACGAGTGATAGAAAGTTCTAAGGTTGTGTTGTGCTTGTTGCCACTAGGGATAAAACATTGGCGCTATGTCCGAGGATGTAGTTGTTGATTACATTACGCACCATACTTAATGCAATTGTCCGTTGCTTTGCAACTTAATACCGGAGGGGTTTCGGACGATAACTCTGAAGGTGGACTTTTAGGCATAGATGCGAGTTGGATGGCGGTCTATGTACTTTGTCGTAATGCCCAATTAAATCTCACTATACTTATCATGACATGTATGTGCATTGTTATGCCCTCTCTATTTGTCAATTGCCCGACTGTAATTTGTTCACCCAACATGCTTTTATCTTATGGGAGAGACACCTCTAGTGAACTGTGGACCCCGGTCCATTCTTTAATACTCGAAATACAAATCTGTCGCAATACTTGTTTTTCGTTTTCTCTCGCAAACAATCATCTTCCACGCAATACGGTTAATCCTTTGTTACAGCAAGCCGGTGAGATTGACAACCTCACTCGTTTCGTTGGGGCAAAGTACTTTGGTTGTGTTGTGCAGGTTCCACGTTGGCGCCGGAATCTCCGGTGTTGCGCCGCACTACATCCCGCCGCCATCAACCTTCAACGTGCTTCTTGGCTCCTCCTGGTTCGATAAACCTTGGTTTCTTTCTGAGGGAAAACTTGCTGCTGTGCGCATCATACCTTCCTCTTGGGGTTCCCAACGAACGTGTGAGTTACACGCCATCAGTAATGTACTTCGACGGGTCGAAACGGAGTACAGGTGCAGGAGTAGGAGTGGTGTTGATATCACCGTAGGTAGATAAGATGAAGTATATATTACGTATGAACTTCTCTCTGCCGACGAACAATGAAGCAGAATACGAAGCGCTGCTGCACGGAATGAAGATGGCAAAGGCATGCGGAGCAACTCGCCTAGAAATTTACGGAGACTCGAACTTGGTGGTGCAGTAGTCGATGAACCTGTGCGACGCGGTCAGCGACAACATGATCGCCTATCGGCACCTGTATCAAAATATGGAAGCTAAATTCGAAGGATGGGAGCTCAAACATATTGGCAGAGCCAGCAACGAGGAAGCCGACACTCTGGCAAACATCGGGTCCATGTGCTCCCCTATTCCAGACGGAGTGTTTTATGAAGTGATCGCTCAGCGATCGATAAAAGAGAAGGCGTCGGCACCTCCAAAACCGTCGGGCCGATGAATTAGAGGCAAGCTTGCAGCAAGCTGCCGAAGAATCTCCAACTCCTCCCGCTGAACAAGTCCTCCTCCTCGAGCCACTATGGACCAAGCCGTTCCTAGCGTATCTAACGAAGCAGGAGTTACCAGAAGATCCAGTGGAAGCAAGACGAATCGTCAGACGATCAAAAGCCTTCACCATAGTAAATGACGAACTTTACAAACGCAGTATTTCTGGTATTTTCCAAAGATGTATCGCCATTGACGATGGAAGAGCGCTGTTGCGTGAGATACATGAAGGAACCTGCGGACATCACGCAGGAAGCAGGGCCCTCGTAGCGAAGGCCTTCAGGGCGGGATTTTACTGGCCAACAGCGGCATCGGATGCTCGATACCTGGTCATGAAGTGCGACCCCTGCCAACGGTTTTCACCAAAACCGCACGCCCCTGCGACATATTTGATGACGATACCGATGGCGTGGCCCTTTGCTCAATGGGGACTCGACCAAGTTGGACCATTGCCGAGGTCGTCACCTGGAGGGCACACGTACTTACTGGTCGCAGTCGACAAGTTCACCAAGTGGATCGAGGCAGTACCTGTACGAAATCAAAAAGCTAAAACAACAGTTCAATTCTTCAAAGGAATAACTTCGTCGATTTGGTATGCCTCACGATATCGTCACGGTACAACGGAACCAACTTTGACTCCAAAGAGTTTCGGAAATTTTGCGACGATGGAGGAATCAAATTAAAGTTCGCATCAGTGGCCCATCCACAGACCAATGGCCAGGTGGAAAGGATCAACGGTCTCATAGGGGGTGGCCTCAAGAAACGCCTTACAGGTGCAGCTGGAGCCTGGGTCGAAGAGTTACCGTCCGTACTCTGAAGTTTGCGTACTACACCTAACAGGTCGACCCAGTACACCCCGTTCTTCTTGGTGCACGGAGCCGAGGCTGTCCTACCAGCCGACGTTCAGTTCGAGGCACCTCGAGTAACAGCATACACGGAATCTACTTCCAATATCGCGCTACAGGATGCTGTGGACCTCCTTGACGAAGCACGAGACATTGCCTTGGCAAGAACGACGGTATACCAGCAGGCGTTGAGAAATTATCACAGCCGACGAATACGCAGTCGAAGCTTTAATGTCGGGGATATGGTACTTCGGCTGAAGCAAGAGAGACCCTTGAAACTTGAATCCCCATGGGAAGGACCATACATCGTCACGGAAGTGATACCAGGAGGAGCTTATCGGCTCAAAAACCCAGCTTCAGGAAAAGACGTTGAGAATCCATGGACCATCGCGCATTTGCGACGGTTCTATACATAGGATACGATTGTTTTTAATTACTCGACAGCCCCTAAGGTTGCTTTTGCACTATGAATAAAAGTTCTAATCAGGTTTTCTACCATTTTTCCTTGCTCCAGGCGTCATCACCCGAACATACCGTATGGGGCCCTACCATTGGCTCTTACTCCCATCGGGAGCGCTGGCCTAAAAGAATACGCTCACACAGTGTCATTAATTAAATACTCCCATCGGGAGCTAAGATTAATGACGCGTAAAAACAACCAATCCAAGCCTCGAAAAAATACACGAGTGCTGCAGTCGATGGTTACATTATCACAAAATAAGGCTCAAACCAGTGCACCGCGTGACGAAGCCAAGCATCTAATTCCCTCGACTAAGTCGATGGGTCTCTCTCTTACAAAACTTACATATAGGCTTCGCAATAACATTGCATAATTCAACGAAGTCGTCGAGAGAGCAGGTTGAACTGATCACTCAGCCGCCCTTGACAATAAAATATCAATGAAACTAACATAGCGTACAACATACGCAGTAAATTTGTACAAAACAATCTTATGCGGGTATAAGGTTATTACATTCATGATCGGGCTCCCCGGTCCCAGTGGGCCTTTAGATCCTTCTCAAGGCATGACTCCATCCGAGAAACAATAGTGTAAGCAGGACCTCTAGCAACATCGTAATATTGGCCTAAACTCCTCTCAGTGTTCGCTACGGCTCCCAAGTCTAAAGACGGATGGCACGCCAATATCGAAGCAAATGCAAGCTCAGCACCAGCCAGGAGTTCTTTCCGCACCAAATGTCGAATCCTTTTGGGAGACTTGAATCGAGTGAACAAGGCAGATAAGGTTTCGGGTGCTTGGTCCAGAGGGAACAAGGTGTTCCAAACCATCGTGAGATGAGCGTTGAACTTATCAAAGTAATAATGCGCCTTCCCCACCCGGTACTTAAACTTCGCCATGACAACAGCCTTCGGACGATGCATCCATAAATCATGCTTCGGGTGCGCAACGTCAATCATCGCCTCGACCTCTTCATGGATCTTCTTGTTCTCCTCAGTTGCATCTGAAGCTACGACTGGAAAAGGAACAAATGTCAGTTAAAAGAACATTCAAGCTATGTCAGAAATCAGAAGATGGGCTAATACTTACAGCCCAAACTTTCGGTAGCAACATGAAGACCATCGAGAGCGTACTGTTCGATAGCAGTCGCTATCTCTCCCTTTTTCTTCAACAAGGCTGCCATCGCGCGAAGGGAAGTGATGTCTTTATTTAGACAAGACACTTGGTCACGTAAGCGGCGAACAAGGCCTGATTCATCGTTACTCGACGGGTTCGGGAAAAGCTTGGCACGGGAAGAAGATGAAGGAATATGCAGCACAGTCCCTAGTTCAGACAAGCATTAACATAAAAACTCCCATCGGGAGTGCTTGGCATATACGATACATTCAAAAGGATGTTCGAATTGGCAACAGAGCCGAATTAAAATTGAACTACGTCAAGTTACGGATGATCTTATTTACAACAAGTCAAACAACAGTTCAAGGGTTCGCCGATGATGAACCAGGGGCAGACTCAGGAATGGTTGGCACAAGTTATTGCCGATCTTTTGAAAGGCTCAAGGTCGACTAAATGGTTGTCATCATCGACAGGCAATGCCTTAGATAACTTCTCCAATTCTGACCCCATCCCATGGCCCATGAGCAACTGGAAAGTAAGAACCGCCCCAACTAAGCGGCTACGACGTTTCAATACCTCCACAGGCTCGGTAGGATCAACAAGGAAAGCATCCGTCATCTCGTCGAGAGTCTTGTCCTGCTACATCTTCGGGAAGATCATCGAGTATAGCCTCGACAACGCTCCTTTGGTCTTGCGAGAGTCCAAGGACTTGGACATTAGACTCAGCGGCAAGCGATAAGGCATCGGCTGTAGAATCCTCCCGAAGCTGATGACGTCGAGTGACAGTTATGTCGGCGGCCTCTGAAAGAAAGACAGATCAATAATCAATGAAGAAACACCAAGAAAGAAACGGTGTACCATGGATTTACCTAATAAATCCTTGATGGATTCGCGGAGGACGCCTTCCTTCTTGTCGACTGCAGCCGCCGCCGCACGCCTGGCATCTTGTTCATCCTCCATCTGCTGCTTTAGCTTCTTCACCTCCTCCTTCAGCAAGGCGTTCTCATTCTTGGCGTCGGTAGCAAGCCTGTTGGCTTCAAGCACCTGGTCAGCCGAAGATCTGATAGTCTTTCGAAGTTGGGAGTTTTCAGCCTCAAGCCGGGTGAATTGTTCAGCGAAATACGCTACAGCATCGACTGTAGCGTAAATCGGCTGCAGCAAGAAAAACCAAGAGGAATCAGTCGACAGAAACTCGACAAAGCAGGGCAGATTAAATACTTACATGATCGCGACCAGCCGACAGAGAGGGAGCGTTGCCTGGAGGAATGACTTTCGATACTGGAATCTTCTCTACACCTGTTCGCGAGGGAGGTGTCGATTTGGTGGGAGAGGGATTCGACTCCTTAGCCGTTGTCGCTCTCCCAGAAGCTAACTTGGCCCTCTTCGCGAGAGGAACTTCATCATCATCATCAGAGCTACTTAAGTGCAGTGCACGGTTAGCATACAAAATGATAGGAAATAAATCAGGAAAAGAATATAGATGCTCACGAGTCCAGATCATCTTCGCCTGCGAAGAAACTTGTTGAACTCTTCTTAGCAGGAGGAGGCGAAGCAGTTTCATCGGCATCATTATCTCCTCCGCTAGGACTTGATTCAGCCGTTGTAATGAAATCGTCGTGTATCTGCTTACGACGCCTGCTCCTGAGGAAGGCATCATCCTCGGCAGCTTCTTCCTCTTGGACATCGATGTCCTCAAGGTCATGCTGAGCGTCCTCGGTCCCCTCAGAATCATCATCGTCATCCTCTAGTACCACACCGCTTTCGGGTGCAGGGGGTAGCATTGAGCAACGGCGGGAGCCTGTCAAAGAAAAGAAATTTGTGAGACACAACGGAAAAAGGAGTAACAACAGCAAGCAAAGAGCGGCAGAGATTACCTCGGTCGGGAGATGATCAAAATCATGAGGAGGACGAGCCGATGTCAAGATGATGTTATCCTTCATACTAAGGCATGTCAAGCAGCGAACCTCGTCCCGAAGCTCATCTGCCGACGAGGTCGGCGAGCCGATCCTCGACTTGTCGGTTTTGCCGGTGTAAAGCCATAGGCTGGTGGGGTCGAGACATTAGCGGCTGCACTCGACGTTGTAGGAACACTGAAACTACTTCAGTGCCGCACATCGTCAAGCCTCCCGTGTTCTTCAGGACGCCGACCCGCTCAAACAATCTGTCGGCTATCGCCCTCTCTTTGGGAGAAAGGGCGTTTCGCCAGGACTTCTTCTTGTGAGCCACCAAGACATCATCTAAGTGAGGGAGATTCGAGCGCCGCCCGGGCACTATGGGATCACGCAGGTAAAACCACTTGCCGCGCCAGCCCTGGACGGACTCCTTCATTGGATAGTCGAAGTAGTCGACCTCCTTCCTCACAACAAAGCCAACGCCACCGACGACGGGGGGCCATTGTTGTCATTGTGGCGCTTCACGTAGAAGATCTTCTTCCAAAGACCCCAATGAGGGTCAATGCCGAGGAAGGCCTCGCAAAGAGTGATGAAGATAGAGAGATGGAGGATGGAGTTTGGGGTCAGCTGCCAGAGCTGGATCCCGTAAAAGAAAAGAAGGGAACGAAGGAACTCGTGGGCCGGAAGAGAAAGACCACGAAACAAAAAGGCAACGAACATGACAGTGAAACCCTTCGGGGGCTTTGGGCGAGAAACCGCACCTGGAAGACGAATATCATCCTCAGATGCGGAGATGAAGCCGAGGGCGCGCAGCTTGTTGATGTCGCGGTTGGAAATGGCAGAGGCACTCCAATCACGGCTAACCTTGGCCGCGTCCGAAGTGCTGGCACCCTTCTTCTTGCCCATGGCGACCCGAAGCTTTTGAGGGAAGAACGAGAGGAAGCACGAAAGGACGGGCGAAGAAGATGAGCAGTAGGAGGCGTGAAAAGAAAAAGTGAGAAGGCCCCCTATTTATGTCGTAAAAATTGAGGTGAGATCGTGGCCATAACTCCACAAACGTCGCGGGAGGTGGAGCAGATCTGGTTGTACACGTGGCGCTTAATGAAGGAACGGAACCGGTGGCCCATTATTCCCACGTTTGCGCGAAAATCGAGGAGGCACCTCGGTCGCTGCGCATGCACTGGTCAAATCCTAGAAACTGCCCGCGCAAAACTAGGATGGGCCCATTAGGTCAAGTCCCGTCAACCAGGCCACAACAGTGGCACATCATCAATGACATCATGGATGTAGTCAAAAGCAGTCGAAGGAATAAAAAGGTCGGACGGTTAACTTGAGTCTACGCACGGATTGCAAGCATCCGCACCTAGACTCGGGGGCTACTCCCATCGGGAGCGCTCGACGCGCACCCGACAGAATGAAGATTCGAAGGGAAAAGGCCTAGAAGGAAGAGGTAATTGTTCGACTCGAGTCCGCACCCGGTTGAAAAGCACCCGTGCCCAGACTCGGGGGCTACTCCCATCGGGAGTGCTGGGCGTGCACCCGATAGAATTTTTTCGCACTCCAGGATCATGCCCGGGGACTTGATTCTGTGTAGGGTAACGTTGTTTTGCCATCAGCAGTTAACCAGCAAAAGTTGGGCACGTTATTCATTATCCCTTGCATGAGGAAAGTATATCGGATGACCTAGGAAGACTCGCGGAAAAACTTCGGCAGAGCAAAATGTTCGAGTGGTACAACTTGAGTCTACGCACGGATTGCAAGCATCCGTACCTAGACTCGGGGGCTACTCCCATCGGGAGCGCTGACGCGCACCCGACAGAAGAAGATGATGCAGATTCAAGGAGAACAAGAATAGTCAAGGAGAAGAACATTGGTGGAGGCATGCTTTAGTCTCTACCCGAACTACCTTCGGCTAGACACTCGGGGGCTACTGACGTGGGAATTACCCTTCGGGTAACCAATGTTGCCCTATCCTATATTTCCTAGTTGGAGGCCCATGAAGGCACTTGACGGCAAGATGGATCACTAGGGCGGTGCAACGGAAGATTCCTTGAAGTACAAGACGCGGAAGGAGCCGAACAAGGAAAGTCTAAAGATAGATCTATTGTAAACCTAGTCGTACTCGATCAGACCTCTTGAGACCTGGCCTCCTATATAAAGGCCAGGAGAGGGGCTGTCGAGGGACACAATCAATCTTAGCAATCTTAGCCAACAGAAGCTTAAAGCTAGGTCACCTTAGCGCTTAGCCATCTCGACGAGATCTCAGCCGAACTATTTGGCACCCCATTGTAACCCATTATCATCATAATCAAGAACAGACAGGCAAGACGTAAGGGTTTTACCTCATCGAGGGCCCCGAACCTGGGTAAATCGCTCTCCCCGCTTGTCTGTGAACCGATGTCTCGTGTCAGCTTGCAGGATTCCATCAACCCTAAGCTCCAATCGGAGAGCATTGCCGAGGAGCACCCTCAACATCATCTTTCTCCAATGATCCTTCTTCCTGTTACCAAAGCCATGGTCAGCGCATCTATTAAGGTGTTAAAATCAGATCAAAGCTTTAACCTTGGTGGTTCCTTGTGATTCCTCGAGTATTGCTAGATCCTCTTTGATATCGTCCGATTCACTAGCAAACAAGTTCATGTCTATGAGTTCTTAAGATCATGTTGCCCGTGCCTTTAAATTAGATAACAATACTAGGTGCACATAGATATTCATTCTCATGCATAATCATCTTAATCATAAATTCACAAATAGATGGAATAAAATTGGCACACCACATCTCACCAATCCCCTACATCTCCCACGCCAATGGGATCTACTCACACATGAGAGGATAATAATGCAATGATATCATATCAATGTAAATAGAGTTCATCTTGATATTACCGTAGCAAGGCACAATAGTTGAAGATCAAATCAAATAAAAACCGTGATGGAATAGATGTTTCAATCCCTAATCTTACAACTATGAATCTCTCTCTCTCTCTCTCATTACAAGTGGGATGTGATTGATGAGGTGATGATCTTGAAGGGGTTGATCTTCGCGGGAGTCGATGATGATCTTCTCCCTCTTCAGATCTGATCTCTTCTGTTCTGGGGTGAATGCATGGTGGCTGATGTGTTGTGTTTCTTCTGTTGTGTCTTACACGAAAGAGGCTTGCGTTGATATGGGGAAGGCGGCGACGCTTAGTACGGGCGGGCGGTACGGTCGACCCCGCCCGTACGGGTGCCCGCTAAAGTCTCCGTTGCGCCTAGATGGAATTGGCCTCTAAAGGAAATCTTCTTATTTCGATGCAATTAGCTCATAAATGTCCTTGGATCCTACATAAATGATGGTTTTCTGAAATACATAATTTAAAACAAGGTTTCGCTTGGATTGCGATATTAACATTAGTTGAAACACAAAATCCAATGAAAACCCAATGAAACCAAGTGATATATGGTGAAGAATTCACAGTAAAAAACATCGATTAGCCGTGCCCACAGTCAAGGGAGAAACCGGATAAAGTTAACTTGAAGATATCTCTCCTCAACTTTGTGTTTCTATACATAAAATTAATTTCAAACCCTATGTTTGTGTGTTGTTCATAGGTAGGTTTTGCGCGTGGGGGGGGGGGTGGGGGAGGTGGACCTTTACGCTAGACTAGGTAGACTATGTAAACTCTAGCCCTATGTTACTCAAGAAAATGTTCATTTAACATAGGACACGTTAAAACTTTGGAAATATCAAAATGTGGTTTGATAATGTAATTTTTTGCTTTGCACAAATTATTCAAAACCTAAAGCCATTTCCTTCGTAGATCTTAATCATGTAAAAGTGGGTATATAATTGCATTTTGGTGTAACTTGCCAATACATTAAATGTATTGAACATTCAGCGGCTAAAACATGTCATGTTGCAGGTTGTTTAGATGACGACTGAGATACGATGTTAGGGCCATGATACTCCATTCGATTTCCCATGGCACATTTCTTTTTCTGCAGCCATCATTTATTTGTCTTTCGCTGTTCATTTTGTCATGTGGGCATTTATTTAATAGATAATTATGTATTCATATTTGATGCATTGTAATAATAATATGTCTATGATATTTATCTTGTGAATGTGCATATTATAAATCCTTGGGACTAGTACAATGGATGCACATAGGCATCGGATCATACCAGGTCCTGATCTTCACAATGTAACCCTTTTGATCTACATGTAGTCTTTGGTTGTCCATGGGGCGGCCCCGATTGGTAATTTTTTTAATCATCATGCAACGATGGATTTTAATTCTAGTGTGGTTGCACTTAGTATTTGATATTGTTAAATCATCTTGATAATATTTGGTATCAATCTATATTGTGAAAGTATTTCTTTAACTCACATGTTCTATCCCATGTTCTATAAGTGGTGTTGGAGCACCGTCTCTCTTGCTTTGGTATTTTTTTCCTAGAGAGGAATATATTAAGGAATGGCCTAGTGTAAGGAGACACTTTTACGTCATATGCAAACATTATATTTTCTACTTTTTGTCCAATGATATTTGACATGTGATATATGCTAAATAAACTAAAATAGGTTTAGAGTTCTTTCAATGCTTTTGGTGGAGCCCGGTGAGAATGGTAGGTTGAAATAGGTTATATTATATATGCCTAATGAACACATTAGAAATTTAAGTGATATGCCATTGATTATGTTATCGCTATAGATGTTGGGAACCAGAGGACAAAGTGGATCATTTTTAATTTACTAATTGGTTCCATGTTGTTGCATTGAAAAACTGATGTGACCGAAAGAACATATGTGTTTCTAGGTGGGGTTTTGTACTGTCTAAGTAATCTTTCCATGTTCTATGGGCTTTAAATGAGTGTGAAAATGAATGTTTAGAAGGTAATTGAGTTGTTCCATGGAGTTTTGGACCATCATGATGGGAGCATGTGTGAGTAAATGAAGTCATATGGCAATAATGTAGAACCAATCATGAAGTGAAGCTAAGTAGGAATTCAAGGAGACTCATCGTACCTAGTTGTCGGTAACAACAATATGACTATGTTGTTCATTGAACAAATAGTAAGGTGGGTAAGACCATTAATGTAAGACTAGCAACAAATGATAATGGTACAAGGTTCACTACAACAGGAACCCCCCTTCAGCAACGCACTGATGCTTTGCCTAATGTCCATATAAGCGTTGGTAGCGCCTACACCAACGGATTTACTATGCGTTGCCGTTGGTGGCGTTGCAAGGGTCTACAACAACACATACGCATGCGTTGGTAACCGACATGAAGAAGCGTTGTAAGATAGCAATGTATATAAATAGAGCCGAACAACACTTCATATGCGTTGGTGGCTACCCTGCATGAAAGGATTTTGAAATGGCAGAGCAAATCATTGCAAAATCTTGGAAGAGATTACTAGATAGCTCGCACAATTAATGATAAATTATATATTTCCAACAATGATTATTTGCTCCACCACGGGAGTGCATAAGAGACGTAATATTGTAAGCACAAAGGTCTCATATATTAAATTTACTTTGTAGCTTTACAAAGAACACGATCCAATAAATACAACATGTGTACATGTGAAAATATAAGGCTAAACAATAATTTCTAACTATACGGCAGTAGCACTATTCACGGAACTTGCCTCAGGGATCACCATCCATTTCTATTGGGAATCTACAACAACAGAACAAACTGAGAAAAGTAACACACCATTAGCAAGACAAGCCATAAGTAAAGAAAATAATTTCTAGCTGCAAATACAAGGGACAAATTCCAGTCATACACACATTATTATCTCTTGGTTGCACCAGATTCTTGCATGTCCTCTTCTTTCCAGGTCCTATTAATCTTTGTAGGCTACCGCAGTCGTCGAGTCGTCAAGGAGAGCTTTACTCGGGAGTGCAATCTGATTTACAATAAGTAGCTTAAAGCCTTCAATCTTTCTACAAATCGTTTTGTAGTTCATAGAGTAAAAGATTAAATAAATATAGCAGACAGAATAAAAGATGTAACATTCTAATGGGGTAAGAATTTTCTTTTGGCTAAACCTATTATAGTTCAGAAAGTAAAAGATTTTAAAATATATAGTAGCCAGAATAAAAGATGTAGCATCCTAATTCGCTAAGCATTTATGTGCTTTGCTGACTCAACGTGCATATTTCTGGAAGTAAACCTGATAGTAAATCTCCAGAGAATATATCATTATTCAGAAGTAGCTAAATTCGGACATGTCTTCAAACTTAAGTATTACGCTACTACTTGAGATGCCTAGATATATCTACCTCAAGACCAAATTAAAGACGGCACCGAGACTGTAACATACTCTGATTACTTTATGAACCTTTCTTCTGTACAATTGGCTTTATGTTTCTCATATATACGGTGCACAAATGCGAAGATATGACTGCGGTCTGAAACTGCAAAAGCACAAAGCAAAGCTGTCGTAAGAAACCAACTTAAATTTGAAAACTACTATGTATAACTCCATCTAATGATTACACGACAAAGGAAACAACATAAGACATAGTCTAGGCAGTCAAAGAATGTTAGATCTCAGTCGTCTCCCTCTTTGAGGAATAGTAAGGATTAGAAGAAGAACAACCCTGAAAATTGCATACGATTATTGCACGTAGAATTTGAGCTAATAAATTACTTTGTCTCCACATGTATATCCAACAGACTGAAACTGGACCATAAGATTATTTTTCAAGTGTAAATATAGGAAAGAGCGGATATGTGTTCTGTACATAGAAAATCACAATACTTGGGCATGGTGTGGCTAATATTTATGGACCAGCAAAATTACAGGATCCCCACTCTCAAATTAATCAAACCATAAATACAAGGTGATGTTTAGACACAAAACGACTTGCATATCACAGTAACGCCGTCAGGAACACAGAGCCTACCATGATATAAAATTTTAGGGCAACAAATCATGTACTGAAATTTGTAAATAGGAGCGATGACCTGTAGGACCTACTGACCTAGTCACCTGATGAAGGGAGGCGAATCTGGGTGAGAGCAGGGCAGTTGATACACGTGGTAAGGGACCTGCGGGAGAACTTCCATGAATCAATGGCAGGAACGGCAGGCGGAGCATCGCAGATCCACTAAGCATATGACCTAGAAATCTAGAATAATTAGGGAAAAATCAAGCCAATTAATGACCGCAAAAATTGGACGGGGTGAGAAATAAATTGAATAGGATTACCGGATCTCCAGAAGTACCGCTGCACCTAGCTGTGCTCGTCATGGTTGGTGATGCAGTGATGTTCCTCTTGCCGCCGCAAATTAATTATATCCTAATCCTCTGCATCTCAATGTGAGAACAAAGGGAATTCCCTTTGTAGGGGTCGAGCGCTGGAGCAGAGCAGTTTCTACCGCTAAACCCACCCACGCGTATGCAGTTTTTGTCGTACTCGATCCGAGACCCCCCGCGCCCGCGTGGAAAAATATAACTGCCCTGCGGATATTCGAACCCACAACCTCCTGACCATCACGCGCCTGCTGCGCTAACCACGCGAGCAACCAATGATTTTTGTTACAAATAGAAACAGATTGTTTTTGTACTATCGACTGTATATGTTATAAACATAAAAATATGAACTTTTTTTTCCGCGAATTTATTTTTGTGATTTTTTTCATTTGTATCAGTATTTTTGATTCTGTAAATTTATTCCAAATTTTACCTAGCAATGCAACTTTTTTTCAATTCCCTTTGTACAATTCCCTTTTAAAAATTCAGTATCATTTTTTTCCATATTGTTGTTACTTTTGTATATAAAAATCATGTTATTTGGACTATTTTTTAATTCCCTTTTTGGGCTAGTGGTTTTTAAGAGGGAAAAAATAACGGGTGTGAGAACTACTTGCAACTCAAATGAACTACCACTTGCAACTCAAATAAGTACACTTGCAACTCAAATAAATATCACTTTCAACTTAATTAGATTTTGGGTAGGTAATTTTTCAGTTTTAGCGTTGATAAATAATAGGCGGAGGGTTGATAAATTGTGATCTAAAATGTTTCTAAAATATTTTAAATAAAATTAACTTTTCGGGTTGATAACTCTTCACATTTGCCATTGCTAAATAACGGATAGAGGGGTTGATAAATTATGAGATAAAAATATTCCCAAAAATATTCTAAATAAAATTAGGTTTTCGGGTCGATAAGTTTTCACATTTACCTTTGATAAATAATAGGCATAACGGTTGATAAATTGTAAGCCAAAAATATTCCCAATATATTCTAAATTATATTAACTTTTCGGATCGATAACTTTTCACATTTTAGCGTTGATGAATAACGGGCGGAGGGTTGATAAATTTGAGAGTTAAACATGTTTTTAATATATTATAAATGAGTTTAGATTTTCGGATTGATAACTCTTTACATTTACCATCGCTAAATAACAAACATAGGGGTTGATAAATTATGAGCTAAACATATCCTCAAAAGTATTCTAAATGAAATTAGTTTTTTGGGTTGATAACTTTTTACATTTTACCGTTGGTAAATAATAAGCATAGTGGTTGATAAATTGTGAGCTAAAAATATCCTCATAATATTCTAACTTAAATTACTTTTTCGGATCGATAATTTTTCACATTTACAGTTGATAAATAACGGGCAAAGGGTTGATAAATTGTAAGCTAATAAAAAATTGTCAATATATATCAACATGGATGCTAGTTTCATGGTTTGCTATCTGGATTTTTTAGTTTAGACCGTGTTTTATTTTTTGTTATCTCAGCCGTGTTTAATTTTAGTATAAATAGAGGTACGTCTACGTAGATGACACAAACAACTGATAGCTTAGTTGGTTGTCCCACTGTTTGGCCCGCCCGGGCTCGCCGGGAGGTCCTGGGTTCGACTCCTTTTATCTGCTGTTTAATTTTGCCCCGCGTTACATGCGTCCAGAAATGGAAACAGCACAATCGTCCGGAAATCCATTTTCGGAAATGACAAAAACGATCGCTAGGGTCGCCCAGAACAAAGCACGCTGGGCAGAAAACAGGGACGGGAACAGCCATAGCTAGCGATCAACAAATGATGTTGAGATGAGGATCGATGCTCGCATGAGATTGCGGAGTGGGTGCCCGCAGCGGCCGGTGCGTATTACTAGTTGCAGGCGAGGATCGAGATTAGGGCTAGCAGCGCATGGCTAATCCGTTGGAGCATATACGTGGCCATACGTAGGGTTCTGTTGTAGTGGTTAATATAAAAATTAATATATCC